>NW_025535274.1:0-108326 GCF_020615455.1 Coregonus clupeaformis | reverse complement strand
ACCTTTGTGTCCGTTTCCAATGTATTACTACAGGTATGTAATAGCGCGTTCGCTTTTATTCATTGTCCTTGTGTAAATATCCCGTTTCTTGTTTTTTTTTGTATATATTTCTCAATTTTTACTTTTCATTCTTTAACTAAATATACTTTCCTGCAACCCGCCTCACCCAACGTGGAAAGGATTCTATTATTTCTTTATAACTTTCATCAAGAACCTTAAGCTTGAAACTAGTGTAGCTAGCGTAGCTGCAACTGAATGGCTACTTGCTATTAGTCACCGTTAGCGTCTTCACCACTGTCCGTGGCCTACACTATCCACCAGCCAGCTCTATCTCTAGCCTGGACAATTCGTCGGCCAGTCTGCACAGCGTGCTATCGACCCAGAGCTTATTGGACTTTCTGCCGGAATCACTGGACCCTAGCGCCGGATCATCGCAACCAGCTAGCTAGCTGCAACCTGTTGTTGGCTAATTACCATTGCCCTATAGCAAGCACCAGTTAGCCTTGAGCTAGCCTCAGGCCCATCTCCCGGCTATCTACCTCTCTGTCAACCGAACGGGACCTCCTAGTGTTGACACTGAGCCCCGCCCGATCCAACACGACTGGTTTGCCGACGAAATAGTCTGATGTGGTTTCAACAGACTTCCCGTTGCGACGACCACGAAGATCCATCTGCCAGCCCCGGCCCGCTAGCACACGCAAACTACAACTGTGCTCCCTGCTAGCTGTGCTGAAGCACCAATTTGAACTGCTCTCGGACTCACATATTGCTGTTCACTGGACCTTATGATCACTCAGCTGCACAGCTGATGCCTGCTGGACTGTTCCTTTACACGGTACCCTGTCCAGTTTATTCTGTTTAGCCTTAGTTAGTTCTTATTATACAATTTCACTGTAGAACCCCTAGTCCCTCTCAAACTGCCTCAAATAGTTCCTTTGTTCCACCCCCCATACACGCCGAGACCGGCTCAATCGGTGCCTCCAATGACGCTATCTCTTTCATTGTTACCCAACGCTTAGGGTTACCTGAACTGTACTCATATCCTTCCATATCCTTTTCTGTACATAATGCCCTGAATCTTTTCTACAACGCCCGGAGAACTGCCCCCTTTATTCTATGTACCCAACGCACTAGAAGACCAGTTCTTAAAGCCTTTAGTCGTATCCTTATTCTACTCCTCCTCTGTTCCTCTGGTGATGTAGAGGCTAACCCAGGCCCTGCAGCCCCCAGTATCACTCCTACTCCCCAGGAGCTATCATTTGTTGACTTCTGTAACCGTAAAAGTCTTGGTTTTCTGCACGTAAATATCAGAAGCCTCCTTCCTAAGTTTGAGTTATTCACTGCGTTAGCACACTCTGCCAACCCTGATGTTCTAGCAGTGTCTGAATCCTGGCTTAGGAAGGCCACCAAAAATTCTGAAATTTCCATCCCCAACTATAACATTTTCCGTCTAGATAGAACTGCCAAAGGGTTTTTTAATCACTTTGGCTTTCTTTCTGCGCATGTGCCAAAAAAATTTGATTTGATTTGATTTGATTTGATTTGAGTTGCAATCTACTGTAGAGATAGCCTGCAGAGCTCTATCATACTATCCAGGTCTGTGCCCAAACAGTTTGAGCTTCTACTTCTAAAAATCCACCTTTCCAGAAATAAATCTCTCACTGTTGCCGCTTGCTACAGACCCCCCTCAGCCCCCAGCTGTGCCCTGGACTCCATATGTGAATTGATTGCCCCCATCTATCCTCAGAGTTCGTACTGCTTGGTGACCTAAATTGGGATATGCTTAACACCCCGGCCATCCTACAATCTAAACTAGATGCCCTCAATCTCACACAAATTATCAACGAACCTACCAGGTACAACCCTAAATCCGTAAACATGGGTACCCTCATAGATATCATCCTGACTAACTTACCCTCTAAATACACCTCCGCTGTCTTCAACCAGGATCTCAGCGATCACTGCCTTATTGCCTGCGTCCGTAACGGGTCCGCGGTCAAACGACCACCCCTCATCACTGTCAAACGCTCCCAAAAACACTTCAGCGAGCAGACCTTCCCTAATTGACCTGGCCCAGGTATCCTGGATGGATATAGATCTCATTCCGTCAGTAGAGGATGCCTGGTTGTTCTTTAAAAGTAATTTCCTCTCAATCTTAAATAAACATGCCCCATTAAAAAAATACAGAACTAAGAACAGATATAGCCCCTGGTTCTCCTCAGACTTGACTGCCCTTGACCAGCACAAAAACATCCTGTGGCGTACTGCATTAGCATCAAATAGCCCCCGCGATATGCAACTTTTCAGGGAAGTTAGGAACCAATATACACAAGCAGTTAGGAAAGCAAAGGCTAACTTTTTTCAAACAGAAATTTGCATCCTGTAGCACTAACTCCAAAAAGTTTTGGGACACTGTAAAGTCCATGGAAAATAAGAGCACTTCCTCCCAGCTGCCCACTGCACTGAGGCTAGGAAACACTATCACCACCGATAAATCTGCAATAATCGAGAATTTCAACAAGCATTTTGCTACGGCTGGCCATGATTTCCACCTGGCTACCACTACCCCGGCCACCAGCTCTGCACCCTCCGCTGCAACTTGCCCATGCCCCCCCCCGCTTCTCCTTCACACAAATCCAGACAGCTGATGTTCTGAAAGAGCTGCAAAATCTGGACCCCTACAAATCATCTGGGCTAGACAATCTGGACCCTTTCTTTCTAAAACTAGCCGCCGAAATTGTCGCAACCCCTATTACTAGCCTGTTCAATCTCTCTTTCGTAACGTCTGAGATCCCCAGAGATTGGAAAGCTGCCGCGGTCATCCCCCTCTTCAAAGGGGGTGACACTCTAGATCCAAACTGTTACAGACCCATATCAATCCTGCCCTGCCTTTCAAAAGTTTTTGAAAGCAAAGTCAACAAACAGATCACCGACCATTTCGAATCCCACCGTACCTTCTCCGCTATGCAATCCGGTTTCCGAGCTGGTCATGGGTGCACTTCAGCCACGCTCAAGGTCCTAAACGATATTATAACCGCGATCGATAATACACAGTACTGTGCAGCCGTTTTCATTGACCTTGGCCAAGGCTTTCGACTCTGTCAACCACCGCATTCTTATTGGCAGACTAAATAGCCTTGGTTTCTCAAATGACTGCCTCGCCTGGTTCACCAACTACTTCTCAGATAGAGTTCAATGTGTCAAATCGGAGGGCCTGTTGTCTGGACCTATGGCAGTCTCTATGGGGGTGCCACAGGGTTCAATTCTTGGGCCGACTCTTTTCTCTGTGTATATCAATGACGTCGCTCTTGCTGCTGGTGACTCTCAGATCCACCTCTACGCAGACGACACCATTTTGTATACATCTGGCCCTTCATTGGACACTGTGTTAACAAACCTCCAAACGAGCTTCAATGCCATACAACACTCCTTCAGTAGCCTCCAACTGCTCTTAAACACTAGTAAAACTAAATGCATGCTCTTCAACCGAACGCTGCGAACCGAACGAATCACTACTCTCGACGGGTCTGACCTAGAGTATGTGGACAACTACAAATATCTAGCTGTCTGGTTAGACTGTAAACTCTCCTTCCAGACTCACATTAAGAATCTCCAATCCAAAGTTAAATCTAGAATCGGTTTCCTATTTCGCAACAAAGCCTCCTTCACTCATGCTGCCAAACATGCCCTCGTAAAATTGACTATCCTACCGATCCTTGACTTCGGCGATGTCATTTACAAAACAGCCTACAACACTCTACTCAGCAAATTGGATGTAGTCTATCACAGTGCCATCCGTTTTGTCTCCAAAGCCCCATATACTACCCACCACTGTGACCTGTACGCTCTTGTTGGCTGGTCCTCACTACATATTCGTCGCCAAACCCACTGGCTCCAGGCCATCTATAAATCACTGCTAGGCAAATCCCCGCCTTATCTTACCTCATTGGTCACCATAGCAACACCCACCCGTAGTCTGCGCTCCAGCAGGTATATCTCACTGGTCATCCCCAAAGCCAACACCTCCTTTGGCCGCCATTCCTTCCAGTTCTCTGCTGCCAATGACTGGAACAAATTGCAAAAATCTCTGAAGCTGGAGACACTTATCTCCCTCACTAACTTTAAGCATCAGTTGTCAGAGCACCTTACCGATCACTGCACCTGTACACAGCCCATCTGAAATTAGCCCGCCCAACTACCTCATCCCTATATTGTTATTTATTTTGCTCATTTGTACCCCAGTATCTCTATTTGCACATCATCTCTTGCACATCTATCATTCCAGTGTTAATACTAATTGTAATTATTTTGCACTATAGCCTATTTATTGCCTTACCTCCATAACTTGCTAATAATAATATAATATAATAATAATAATAATAATATGCTACATTTGCACACACTGTATATATATGTATTTCTGTTGTATTTTTTACTTTGTTTGGTTTTACCCCATATGTAACTCTGTGTTGTTGTTTTTATCGCACTGCTTTGCTTTATCTTGGCCAGGTCGCAGTTGTAAATGAGAACTTGTTCTCAACTGGTTTACCTGGTTAAATAAAGGTGAAATAAATAAAGAAATTAAAATAATATCGAAAGAACATGTCATAACATGCTAGTTAACAAATCCGTCAAGGTATTATCACGCTTGGTGAAGGTTTTATGTGTTATGTTTGTGTCAAACCGAGTAAAGAACGTGATAAGTCACATCGCTGGAGACTGGGTTTCTGAGGGAATGAAACATTATTTAGTCAAGATAAATTCATAAAGAATCCATTTATTTGAGATTTCTGAATTGGTTTTACATGTTATTGGTTTTTTGGGTACATTGTTTTTAACGATAAAATGGCGGCGCCTCTCGGTCAGCGTCAACGGACTTCAGTGAGAACAGTGTCGGTGCAGAGAGAAAATGTCACGGTCGACCTACTGTTTTGAAGCTGAATGTAATGATTAGCAGTTTTCTACATGTGTAGTAATATTCAGACACATTCAGTTGTTTCTATCTTATCTATATTTGTTACTATGGTGTGAATGGGAAATACAATCGTTTTTTGCGATCGAAATCACATTTTATTGGTCAAATACAACGTGTAGACTTTACAGTGAAATAATTACTTACGAGCCCATTACCAATAATGCATAGTTTAAAAAATCGAATGCAATTTTTTTTCCTATATAAAAAGGGAAATAGTAGCACATTAAAAACAATAACGAGGCTATATACAATGAGTACCAGTACCGAGTCAATGTTCAGGGGTAATTAAGGTAAGACAGTATGAATCTGCAGGGTTAATTGAGGTAATACAGTATGTACATGTAGGTAGGGGTAAAAGTGACTAGGTAATCAGGATATATAATAAACAGAGTAGCAGCAGCGTATATGTGTTTGTGGCGTCAATATGCGTGTGTGTGTTGAGTGTCAGTGTAGTTTGTGTGGAGCAGGAAGTGTGCGTAGAGCCAGTGCAAAATATTTTAGATAAATAATAAAAAGGGGGTCAATGTAAATAGTCCAGGCGGCCATTTTATTAACTGTTCAGCAGTCTTATGGCTTGGGTTACAAATTGTTCAGGAGCCTTTTGGTCCCAGACTTGGCGCTCCGGTACCGCTTGCCTTGTTGTAGTAGAGACAACGGTCTATGATTTGGTTGGCTGGATTATTTGACCATTTTCAGGGCCATCCTCTGACACCGCCTGGTATAGAGGTCCTGGATGGCAGGGAGTTCGGCTCCAGTGAATTACTTGGCCGTACACACTACCCTCTGTAGCTCCTTGCACTCGAATGCAGAGCAGTTGCCATACCAAGCGGTGATGCAGCCAGTCAAGATGCTCTCAATGGTGCAGCTTTTTGAGGATCTGAGGGCCCATGCCAAAACTTGTCAGCCTCCTGAGGGGGAAGAGGCGTTGTCATGCCCTCTTCACGACTGTTGGTGTGTTTGGACCATTATAGGTCCTTAGTGACGTGGACACTGAGGAACTTGAAGCTCTCGACCCGCTCCGCTATACCCTCCGTTTCCTGTAGTCCTCCATAAGCTCCTGAGTCTTGCCCATGTCGTCGGTGATCAGGCCTACCACCGTCAGCAAACTTAATGATGGTGTTGAAGTCGTGCGCAGCCACTTAGTCGTGGGTGAACAGGAAGTATAGGAGCATGCGCCCCTGAGAGGCCCCGTGTTAAAGGTCAGCGTGGAGGATGTGTTGTTGCCTACCCTCACCACCTGGGGGCGGCTCGTCAGGACGTCCAGGAGCCAGTTGCAGAGGGAGGTGTTCAGTCCCAGGGTCCTTAACTTAGTGATGAGCTTGGAGGGCACTATGGTGTTGAACGCTGAGCTGTAGTCAATGAACAACATTCTTACGTAGGTGTGCCTTTTGTCCAGATAGTGCAATAGAGATAACATCATCTGTGCGTCTTTTTGGGCAGTTGACTAATTGGAGTGGGTGGTCCTCCCATGTTTTTAAAAATGTATAAACTGCCTTAATTTTGCTGGACCCCAGGAAGAGTAGCTGCTTGCAGCGGCTAATGGGGATCCATAATAAATACAAATACAAAATGCACCCCTTCCCAGTCATGTGAAATCCATAGATTAGGGCCTAATGAATTCATTTCAATTGACTGATTTCCTTATATGAACAGTAGCTCAGTAAAAACGTTGATATTGTTGCATGTTGCGTTTATATTTTTGTTCAGTATACTTAGTTTCTATTTGATTACTTGATAGTTTTTTTATTCCTTAAGGTCCTCTGCTCAGGCAGTAGCTGTCAGCCAGCCAGACCATCTATCATCATCTGCTTCCCATACTGTACTGTCTTTAAACATCCTAAAAACAAGCGCAATGGATTATGGTCAGTACAGTATGGCCTTTAATTAACCTATTTAGCTAGACTGCCTAAGAGCTGTCTGTCAATCATTTTACTAGTTCTTCAAAGAAGATAAGGCATTCTTTCACGAACTGTCTCTCCCTCTCGTGATTGTGTTTACATTCCTCTCTCATGATGTCTGTGTGTATCTAATCTAACGTAGCAGACGTAAAAGTACCCTTCTAGAGATCTGTATCTTTCCGAGTCGGGGGGAACAGGCGCAATGGATTATGGTCGTTGTAGTGAATTTGCCACGTTTCTGCGCTGAACTAGGTTGAATATTTGCTTACTGAAAACTACAACTCACTTTAGCCCAGCGTACCACATACTGTAGTTCCTGACTTGATTTCTCTCGTTAATGATTTGATTTCTCTCTAGAAAGACGGAGTGTTGGGCTCACACAAAAAAAAAAACTAAATGGAATTCTAGTAATTGAACCGTCGTCAGTTGTTTAATAACACAAAAAATATATAGAAACACTAAAATAATACAATGAAGACAAGGTTATTCAGGAAAATAGAACATAGTGCTGCCTAAAAGTGGCGCAGTGGTCTCTCCTGAGTGGCGCAGTGGTCTAAGGCACTGCATCGCAGTGCTAACTAAGCCTTACGTCTGCTCTGACTGTGTAAAATGCTTCAAAACATCAACTGAGCTAAAAGTACATCAGAGAGCACACACAGGAGAGAAGCCTTACTTCTGCTCTGACTGTGGGAGGAGTTTCTCCCGATTGGATAGCTTAAAAACACATGAACGTATACATACAGGAGAAAAGCCATACTCCTGCTCTGACTGTGTAAAATGCTTCAAAACATCAACTGAGCTAAAAGTGCATCAGAGAACACACACAGGAGAGAAGCCTTACGTCTGCTCAGACTGTGTAAAATGCTTCAAAACATCAACTGAGCTAAAAGTTCATCTGAGAACACACACAGGAGAGAAGCCTTACGTCTGCTCTGACTGTGGAAAATGTTTTAAAACATCAACTGAGCTAAAACTTCATCATAGAACACACACAGGAGAGAAGCCTTACGTCTGCTCTGACTGTGTAAAATGCTTCAAAACATCAACTGAGCTGAAAGTACATCAGAGAGCCCACACAGGAGAGAAGCCTTACTCCTGCTCTGACTGTGTAAAATGCTTCAAAACATCAACTGAGCTAAAAGTGCATCAGAGAGCACACACAGGAGAGAAGCCTTACTTCTGCTCTGACTGTGGGAGGAGTTTCTCCCGATTGGATAGCTTAAAAACACATGAACGTATACATACAGGAGAAAACCCTTACTCCTGCTCTGACTGTGTAAAATGCTTCAAAACATCAACTGAGCTAAAAGTACATCAGAGAGCACACACAGGAGAGAAGCCTTACGTCTGCTCTGACTGTGTAAAATGCTTCAAAACATCAACTGAGCTAAAAGTTCATCAGAGAACACACACAGGAGAGAAGCCGTACTCCTGCTCTGACTGTGGGAGGAGTTTCTCTCACCAGAGCAACTTAAAAACACACCAACGTCTACATCAAGGAGAAAAGCCACATCAGTTCTCTCAGACCTGCTAAGATTAGTCACTCCATCACTTAATTCTCATTTCATAAAAGCAGTTGTAACGTTGAATTGGATGAAATAGAACACTCTATTGCAATCCTATTGTTTGTCACATTTTGAAAACAAACACTATAGTCTGCCAGTTGATTGGGTGGTACTGTTTCCCTCTCAGCCTGGTCTGACTCTGTCTGTGGGGAGAGTTCTAATTGGGCAGCTTAAAAACACACCAACGTATACACGCAGGAGAGAAGCCGTACTCCTGCTCTGTGGATGGGTGGGCGTGTAACGCAAACGTCTAGCCAAAGGTTGCGTGTTTGAATCTCATCACGGAGGACTTTAGCATTTTAGCTAATTAGCAACTTTGCAACTACTTACTACTTTTTAGCTATTACTTAGCATGTTAGCTTAGCATGCAACTACTTAGCATGTTAGCTAACCCTTCCCCTATCCCCATTTAACCCTACCTTAAACCCCTAACCTAGCTAACGTTAGCAACAACACATTGGAATCCATAACATATCATACATATTACAAGTTCGTAACATATTGTATGAATAGCAATGCGTAACAGAACATACACATTTTAATTCGTAACATACGATACGTCCTACAAGTCGTATTATACTGAACAAAAATAGAAACGCAACATGCAACAATTTCCAAGATTTTGCTGAGTTACAGTTCATATAAGGAAATGTGTTAATCGAAATAAATGAATTAGGCCCTAATCTATGGATTTCACATGACTGGGCAGGGGCCCACCCAATGGGGAGCCTGGCCCAGCCAATCGGAATGAGTTAATCCCCACAAAAGGTCTTTATTACAGACAGAAATACTACTCAGCACCCCGCCCCCCTTCCCCTCAGACGATCCTGCAGGTGAAGAAGCCGGATGTGGAGGTCCTGGGCTAGCGTGGTTACATGTGGTCTGCGGTTGTGAGGCCGGTTGGACGTACTGCCAAATTCTCTAAAACGACATTGGAGGTGGCTTATGGTAGAGAAATAAACATTGAATTTTCTGGCAACAGCTCTGGTGGATATTCCTCCAGTCATCATGACAATTGCACGCGCCCTCAAAACTTGAGACATCTGTGACATTGTGTTGTGTGGCCTTTTATTATCCCCAGCACAAGGTGCATCTGTGTAATGATCATGCTGTTTAATCAGCTTCTTGATATACCACACCTGTCAGGTGGATGGATTATCTTGGCAAAGGAGAAATGCTCACTAACAGGGATGGAAACAAACTTGTGCACAAAATTTGAGAGAAATATGCTTTTTGTGCGTATGGAACATTTCTGGAATTTTTATTTCATTGATTCATGTATTTGGATAACTGTAATGAACTTAATTGATCTGCTAATAAAAAATAAATGTTCTACATGAATTTGTGCTGGTCAACCTTTGTTTTTTCGTTTTCTATACAGTAAATATGCTTTTGTTTGATTCATGGAATTCAAAATGTATATGTCTATTTATCTACTAAAAACGTCACTACACCTCTGTTATGTGAATTATTTAACAAACTATTTTAGTGTCTCTGTGCGTCTCCCAAAAGGTTGTAAGTCTTTTGGGATTTAAGTAACGGCCAGAATCCCGGTCTGCATAGTCAGAGATATTTATTCATTGAGAATTCTGCCATCACAATTTCAGAGTCCATCTTTTATACTCATACGTCATACAAAAATAAATCCCTCCCCCTCTGTAGGCGGGCTGTAGTTTTCCACTCTAAAACTGCTCTACTGACCTTCAGTTCACACACACACACACATATACACACATGCATACACACATACATACACACACACACACACACACACATATCCTACTCCCTGCATTACTCAGTTATTGCCGTTCTCACAATATTCTGCACCATGTTTTCATAACAGTTTCTCCCCTCCCTAAATTGGGAGGCCTCTTTATCTTAGTTTCTCAGTTGTCTTTGTTGTCTGGCCTAACTCTTACTCACATTGCTAAATAGTGGCTCAATGCCATAGCCTTTACTGGTCCTACACTCACACATTTCTAACACATTATACACAGTTTCAGGGTGTAATAATTAGTCATTAATAATTAATCTATCAATTCCACCCTTTGACTAAATATTACACACACAAAATATATGTTGTTATAGAAATGAATCACACTCATTGAAGTATATAAGTTGGTTTGAATATAAAAACATTACAGGTTCATCAGGGTTACCCCATGATTAAAAGCATAACGTTACTTTTTAGCAATGGTAACTAGTACATCATACTTAAAATGAGACTTTAATATACAAAAGATCATTACAATAACTTTTAAACTAGAGATTTATAGTTCTAGGAAAACATCCAGTCTCAAATTATCTGGATCGTCGTCGTCCTCCACCAAGCCTGGTTTCATTCCTTAGGTCGGAGTCCGGGATTGGGCCGTATCTCACCATCTGTTGGGAAACCACCTTCTCCATCTCCTTTTCTCACCAACCCTCAGACACAGGAAATAAGACAACATCCACAAAGAACAAGTATACCCATAGAAGCTATAACTTCACCCAGAATAGTTACAACAATAGTTTTCCATTTACCAAATATGTTATCAAACCAACCGTTTATGGAGCTATCAATACTAGAGTTCTCAGCCAGTTCGTTCGCCAGCGTGGTGAGTCCCTCAAGCGCTTTGGTCACGGACCCGTCCGGTGCTGTGTTGTTGGAGATGAAAGTACAGCACATATATCCAAACAGAACACAAACCCCGTCCCGCTCAGCCAAAAGCATGTCTAAAGCTATTCTATTCTGCCATGTCATTAAGCTAGTTGCCGCTGTCTGCTCAGCTAATCCCTTTATTGCATCACGAGTGTGGTTTATAAATCTTTACTGGTTATAGTACATATAATTTATCCAACCTACGCTTTTATTAATTGTTGACCACCAGAAAATACTTGATTCAAACCCAGCTGCGATTTGATTCCTAGCTTTGAATTCTTCTGGAACCCCTCGAGGTACTCCTATCCCATCAATATATGAGTTCACAATCTGTTATCACCACACAACCATCAGATGTCAGCACGGGCCTGGTTTTGGTTCCTAAAATCCTCTGGCTGCAACAAAGAGGAGAGATTAGTCATGGTCTCTTTAGTTGTGACATTCTCTGTGTGGGAGCAGGAGCTAAGATGCCCAACCCTGTATCCTATCTTACTAGTCCTAGAAAAACAATAAGAATCCCCTGAGACTTCAAACGGAGGCAACCTAGGTCGGGGTGACTTTGTTATCGGGGGATACAGATAGTGCAAGTTACTACAAGACTCCTTCACCACAGCCCCGGTCTGACTACCTCCCTCAGAGAGGTTTACAATATAGGGTGCCCCAGTTGAAGAGGATATCTCACTTGTTCAGGTCTGTAACCTGTTTTAGCGTAATTCAGACTTTCAGACAGTACCTACCCTTATATGGGTCGCACTGCCATTTCTGGTAATTCCCTACTTTCACAATACTACACCTGTCCTTAAACTGTGTATGGAGATTGACATATCCCCCCCGCTTGGTATGAGCAACTACATAGTCCCAGGATATACATGGTGACATACATATGGTGATGGACTTCCCTACAGTCCCTAGTACTTCCCCTTTCCCTACGTCTAGCTGTCTCCTATGCCTTCATAGACTGTGTTAAGGTATTATTTTATCAACTTGTTGTTAGGTTAACTACTACTTCTGGCGGATCAGGAGGGTTTGAGTGTGTTAGGAATATGGCCCCCACAATCAGACAGCTACCTACCGTCAGGAGACCTGTGAATCCCCACCCTCGCCCTGAGAACATGTCAGACGCCAGAGGCCAACCCATTGCTTTACCTTCTATCGAACTCACACAGGGATGATCAGACAGGGTAAGGGAATCTTCGTTAAGGAGCCAACCCCCGAGCCCTAGTGGTGATCGGTTCTTTCTCCTAACTCTGTGTTTGTTCGTCAGGTGTAACTGGGTTTACCTTTTTGCAGTGAGTGACATGCACCAAGGTGGATCTTTCGGCGATTCTTACAGCGAAGGCCGTCACCAACAGGACCTGATATAGACCTTCCCAACGGGGCTGCTTCCAGTTTTTCTTCTTTAGGGACTGGATCCACACCCAGTCTCCTGGTTAGATAGAGTGGGTCACCTTCTCCTTTAGTTCACCTGTGGGGCACAAAACCTCTGACATACAGGTGTGGTTAATAAACTACCTTCTCACGTGTTCTGCTAGGGTGCTCTCTAGTTCTATGTCTGCCTGTCTGGTCCTGCCAACTGTGGCATTCTGTAAGGTCTTCCAAACACTTTCTCAAAGGGGGATAACCCATCTTTATCTGGGGTTACTCTAAATTTCTTCCCTTCACTCCATGATAACTCTATAAAATCCATTTCCAATTGCTGGAAAGGGTACTTAGCCGGAGGATACTCACCCTGAGGTGCCCTTTGTCTGCCCTGGTGATTATTTTGAGCACAGATAACACATCTTGAACAAACATTTTTATTTTTATTTATTTTTATTTTTATAATTAGTTATCCCATGTGCAACAAAGTGTTGTCTAATCTGTTCTACCATCCATCCCTCCTTTTGACACATGTCAATGCCCATGTGTCAATATTATCACCTACCTAACAATCACTTAGGTAATATTGGTAATTTATCATCCAATTGCCATCCCTTATTTTTATTTATTGGTAAAATAAACTATCTTAAAGTCCTCCTCTCATGCCTTTAGAATTTACCAGTGTGGATGATTAATTAACACCAGAAAGTTAAAACAGAGTTCAGAGGCAATTGAAATTCCATCCCATAGTATACCAAACATTACCATTATTCTAAATATTTAATAAATGTTACTTATCCCAAGTGTTCATTAATCCTCATGACATTCATTCTCATAAGAAATCATATATACCCCAAACTCAGCCAAAACCTAAAAAACTCCATAAAACTCACTGTGTGCTCCTCTAAGACCTATCACCCTTGACCTGCTGAAAACCCCCCAAAATTGAAACAACAAGGCTTTATAAACATCATACTAGGTGTGTTGTTTTTTATTTGAAAACCCCAATTAAAAAACAACAACCAAACAGCCAGGTCATGAGGACTCCTGATTTCTCTCTTCCCCTTCTGCCTACAGTTTCTTAACTGGTGCCCTTTCCTTGCACAGTAACTACACAGTTCCTCACATTCTCTAGCAAAATGTCCCGTTTTGTCACAATTGTAACACTTCCATTCACTCCTGTCTCCACTATTACCATTTCCTTCTTGTCTGTCTTTGCTACCGTAACATCTCTTCTCTCCTAGGTATTGACTAATAGTCTCACTGTCTCTAATTCAACACAAAACCCCATCATCCAATGTACTCCCAGCAGAACTGAAAAAAACAAAACAGACTGTGATTTCCAGGACACTGCACCTTTGTTTCTGGCCTCACTATCTCCCCGAGAATTGGCCCTCCCTCAAGGTCCCTCCCAATCTGCTCTTGGTAAACTGCAAACCTTTTATTGCTTCTGGTTTCATAGGGTATTGCTTCTGATATGGCCTATGATTAGATTTGGGTATCACCTGTACTGGAATTACCCCTTTTATTTCTGGATGGGCTGTGTTGATCGCCACTCACAATATTGACCCAATCAGTGATCCTCTTACCCTTGGATACCCACTGGCCCATGTCTTTCCAGTCCTCTGCTGGCTCCTTTGCTAGGGACACATGTGGGCTCCATATTTCCCTGAACAGTCTCTGACTTTGGGGCCCTAGTTCCACCTCCACTACTGCGTGGGTGTTGTCATAGTGAAACCATTTCAAGGCTATAGTCCTTTCTGTGGTTTTAAATAATGCTTTCTCATAGATTGCATCTGGACCTGGGTGTTTGTTATACCAGAGAGTACAGTGTAGGTCATCGGGGGACATTTTAGTGGGGCCTGGTACTACATCATCAGCAAGTTCCATCAAGGTTCGGGGAATATCAGTTATTCCCCCCCTAAACAAATCTTGCCTATACCAATAACATGGCTCCCCTTCCCCACAGACCACCATATTGTCTCTGACTACAGTGGGGAAAAAAAGTATTTAGTCAGCCACCAATTGTGCAAGTTCTCCCACTTAAAAAAGATGAGAGAGGCCTGTAATTTTCATCATAGGTACACGTCAACTATGACAGACAAAATGAGAAAGATTTTTCTCCAGAAAATCACATTGTAGGATTTTTAATGAATTTATTTGCAAATTATGGTGGAAAATAAGTATTTGGTCAATAACTAAAGTTTCTCAATACTTTGTTATATACCCTTTGTTGGCAATGACACAGGTCAAACGTTTTCTGTAAGTCTTCACAAGGTTTTCACACACTGTTGCTGGTATTTTGGCCCATTCCTCCATGCAGATCTCCTCTAGAGCAGTGATGTTTTGGGGCTGTCGTTGGGCAACACGGACTTTCAACTCCCCTCCAAAGATTTTCAATGGGGTTGAGATCTGGAGACTGGCTAGGCCACTCCAGGACCTTGAAATGCTTCTTACGAAGCCACTCCTTCGTTGCCCGGCGGTGTGTTTGGGATCATTGTCATGCTGAAAGACCCAGCCACGTTTCATCTTCAATGCCCTTGCTGATGGAAGGAGGTTTTCACTCAAAATCTCACGATACATGGCCCCATTCATTCTTTCCTTTACACGGATCAGTCGTCCTGGTCCCTTTGCAGAAAAACAGCCCCAAAGCATGATGTTTCCACCCCCATGCTTCACAGTAGGTATGGTGTTCTTTGGATGCAACTCAGCAGTCTTTGTCCTCCAAACACGACGAGTTGAGTTTTTACCAAAAAGTTCTATTTTGGTTTCATCTGACCATATGACATTCTCCCAATCCTCTTCTGGATCATCCAAATGCACTCTAGCAAACTTCAGACGGGCCTGGACATGTACTGGCTTAAGCAGGGGGACACGTCTGGCACTGCAGGATTTGAGTCCCTGGCGGCGCAGTGTGTTACTGATGGTAGGCTTTGTTACTTTGGTCCCAGCTCTCTGCAGGTCATTCACTAGGTCCCCCCATGTGGTTCTGGGATTTTTGCTCACCGTTCTTGTGATCATTTTGACCCCACGGGGTGAGATCTTGCGTGGAGCCCCAGATCGAGGGAGATTATCAGTGGTCGTGTATGTCTTCCATTTCCTAATAATTGCTCCCACAGTTGATTTCTTCAAACCAAGCTGCTTACCTATTGCAGATTCAGTCTTCCCAGCCTGGTGCAGGTCTACAATTTTGTTTCTGGTGTCCTTTGACAGCTCTTTGGTCTTGGCCATAGTGGAGTTTGGAGTGTGACTGTTTGAGGTGGTGGACAGGTGTCTTTTATACTGATAACAAGTTCAAACAGGTGCCATTAATACAGGTAACGAGTGGAGGACAGAGGAGCCTCTTAAAGAAGAAGTTACAGGTCTGTGAGAGCCAGAAATCTTGCTTGTTTGTAGGTGACCAAATACTTATTTTCCACCATAATTTGCAAATAAATTCATTACAAATCCTACAATGTGATTTTCTGAAATAAAATTCTAAATTTGTCTGTCATAGTTGACGTGTACCTATGATGAAAATTACAGGCCTCTCTCATCTTTTTAAGTGGGAGAACTTGCACAATTGGTGGCTGACTAAATACTTTTTTCCCCCACTGTATATTGTTGTATTGTATATGACGTTGGTATTTCCCCCAATGGATATTTGTATTTATTGTTTACTACCAGTACAGTAGGTGGCGGGTGCCGAATACATTACGATGTTACAGGTGTCAAACTTATGGGCATGTGGCAGCAGTGTGTAGGAGGGAGGCTCCAAGGTGTGAGAAGTGTGCAGAAGGGCATGAGACAAAGGAATGTGTAGCGTTGGGAAAAGTAGTGGTATGTGCATGGGGCCGGGGATCAGAAATGTCCTGAGAGAGGCAGGTTGAGGTTTCCAGGGTAAGAGTGATGAAGAAGTTGTCATATGCTGAGGCAGTGAAGGAAGTAGAGGAAGATGGGTCAAGGGGGAGGAGTGGTGAACCAATGCAGGGGGATAGGACAGCAAGTGATATATGTTTCAGTAAGATTGGATTTTTAGCATTTATAGCAATTTACATTTTAGTCATTTAACCGACCCTCTTATCCAGAGCGACTTACAGTTAGTGAGTGAATACATTTTCGTACTGGCCCCCCATGGGAATCGAACCCACAACCCTGGCGTTGCAAGCGCCATGCTCTACCAACTGAGCTACACGGGCCCCCTATGGTTATTAATTGTACCGCAGGGATGGAACGTAAGTCTAAGAAAATGGAGGTTGTGGTGGCAGCTGCAGAGAGGTATTTGGGTGTAGGAGACTTGACATCAGAAGAGTTACAGGGAGTGTTAAGTGGTGATGTTCCATCCTCTCAGGTTGAGGGCATGAGGTAGGAGTGAATATATTTAAATAGTGGAGTGGGGTGGTGTTAATTATTAATAATAATTTTGAATCTGTGAGTGTAGTGTTAGATGGTAGGGTATTTCTTTATTTTATTTTATTTTTCAAGCAACATATAAGGGAGTTGTCCTCCACTCTAGTAGGTGGCGGTAATGCAACAAATTGGATGCCAACCGCCGTTAAACCTCATCGAAGAAGAAGAAGAAGACGACAGTAGGTGTTATGGGTGGAAGATGGCACAATGATGCCATCTGTTGGTAAATGTTAATTACTGCAACTCCAGTGTTTTACCGCAATACCCCGACAGAAGGCATGGATAGCAGCCCAGGCCCAGCGCCTCATGGTACGGCGTTTAAAAGCAGCTCTGCCAGTAGCAAGCACTCTCCTGGAGCCATGTGTGGTGACAGACGTGCTGGTGAAGCTACGTCACAGAAGACAGGTCTCCAAGTTCATCTACGACAAATCTGCAAAATACTTACCTGAGCTCAGGGTGGGTGAAACGGTGCGAATGAAGCCACTACCAGGGGACCGGACGGGCCTCTGGAGACTCGGATCCTGTGTACAGAAAGTGGCACCACGCTCCTACTTGGTCGAAGTGAACGGATCACTGTACCGTCGTAACAGGGTTGACCTTCGGATTGCTGAGCCAGCATCTACTCAGAACTCTGATGGTCATAGGGGTCGCATGACAAAAGACGGAACCCCAGCAAGTCACATGGGGCCTGAGGCACTGGGCGAAGAGCCAAGGGATCACCGGTCGGCCACTCCCTCGCCAATCAATACTCCCCTTAGACAGTCAGGTGACACGCCTGTGCGGGAGCCCGCAGTCCACGCAGACAAGCCCCCTGTCTTTTCACGCTGCGGGCGTCTGTCCCAGTCACCAAAAATACTTAATATGTAGGTTTCTCATTAGGGATTGTTGACAGACAGTGATAAAAGTGAAGAGAGTATCAAAATGTGTTGTGGTTAGCTGAAAAAAATACAATAAAAAACAATAAAAAATAATACTAAACAGTTGATGTTGGAAATTACTACTAGGTTTGTTTTGTTAGTGAATTGACAGTTCCTGTCCTATATTCAGTAGCCTCCAACTGCTCTTGAACACTAGTAAAACTAAATGCATGCTCTTCAACCCAACGCTGCTTGCACCCGCCCACCCGACTAGAATCACTACTCTCGACGGGTCTGACCTAGAGTATGTGGACAACTACAAATATCTAGGTGTCTGGTTAGACTGTAAACTCTCCTTCCAGACTCACATTAAGAATCTCCAATCCAAAGTTAAATCTAGAATCGGTTTCCTATTTCGCAACAAAGCCTCCTTCACTCATGCTGCCAAACATGCCCTCGTAAAACTGACTATCCTACCGATCCTTGACTTCGGCGATGTCATTTACAAAATAGCCTCCAACACTCTACTCAGCAAATTGGATGTAGTCTATCACAGTGCCATCCGTTTTGTCTCCAAAGCCCCATATACTACCCACCACTGTGACCTGTACGCTCTTGTTGGCTGGTCCTCACTACATATTCGTCGCCAAACCCACTGGCTCCAGGCCATCTATAAATCACTGCTAGGCAAATCCCCGCCTTATCTTAGCTCATTGGTCACCATAGCAACACCCACCCGTAGTCTGCGCTCCAGCAGGTATATCTCACTGGTCATCCCCAAAGCCAACACCTCCTTTGGCCGCCATTTCTTCCAGTTCTCTGCTGCCAATGACTGGAACAAATTGCAAAAATCTCTGAAGCTGGAGACACTTATCTCCCTCACTAACTTTAAGCATCAGTTGTCAGAGCAGCTTACCGATCACTGCACCTGTACACAGCCCATCTGTAATTACCCCACCCAACTACCTCATCCCCATATTGTGATTTATTTTGCTCATTTGTACCCCAGTATCTCTATTTGCACATCATCTCTTGAACATCTATCATTCCAGTGTTAATACTAATTGTAATTATTTTGCACTATAGCCTATTTATTGCCTTACCTCCATAACTTGCTACATTTGCACACACTGTATATATATGTATTTCTGTTGTATTTTTGACTTTGTTTGGTTTTACCCCATATGTAACTCTGTGTTGTTGTTTTTATCGCACTACTTTGCTTTATCTTGGCCAGGTAGCAGTTGTAAATGAGAACTTGTTCTCAACTGGTTTACCTGGTTAAATAAAGGTGAAATAAATAAAAAAATAAAAATATATCGAAAGAACATGTCATAACATGCTAGTTAACAAATCCGTCAAGGTATTATCACGCTTGGTGAAGGTTTTATGTGTTATGTTTGTGTCAAACCGAGTAAAGAACGTGATAAGTCACATCGCTGGAGACTGGGTTTCTGAGGGAATGAAACATTATTTAGTCAAGATAAATTCATAAAGAATCCATCTATTTGAGATTTCTGAATTGGTTTTACATGTTATTGGTTTTTTGGGTACATTGTTTTTAACGATAAAATGGCGGCGCCTCTCGGTCAGCGTCAACGGACTTCAGTGAGAACAGTGTCGGTGCAGAGAGAAAATGTCACGGTCGACCTACTGTTTTGAAGCTGAATGTAATGATTAGCAGTTTTCTACATGTGTACTAATATTCAGACACATTCAGTTGTTTCTATCTTATCTACATTTGATACTATGGTGTGAATGGGAAATAATATTGTTTTTTGCGAGCGAAATCACATTTTATTGGTCATACGCGACAAATACAACGTGTAGACTTTACAGTGAAATGCCTACTTACGAGCCCATTACCAATAATGCATAGTTAAAAAATCAAAGACAAATATTTGATACATTCAAAAGTAAATAGTAGCACGTAAAAAACAACGAGGCTATATACAAGGAGTACCAGTACCGAGTCAATGTTCAGGGGTAATTAAGGTAATACAGTATGAATCTGCAGGGTTAATTGAGGTAATACAGTATGTACATGTAGGTAGGGTGAAAAGTTACTAGGTAATCAGGATATATAATAAACAGAGTAGCAGCAGCGTAAGTGTGTTTGTGGCGTCAATATGCGTGTGTGTGTTGTGTCAGTGTAGTTTGTGTGGAGCAGGAAGTGTGCATAGAGTCAGTGCAAAGCATTTGAGATAAATAATAAAGGGGGTCAATGTAAATAGTCCAGGTAGCCATTTTATTAACTGTTCAGCAGTCTTATGGCTTGGGTTACAAATTGTTCAGGAGCCTTTTGGTCCCAGACTTGTCGCTCCGGTACCGCTTGCCTTGTTGTAGTAGAGACAACAGTCTATGATTTGGTTGGCTGGATTATTTGACAATTTTTAGGGCCATCCTCTAACACCGCCTGGTATAGAGGTCCTGGATGGCAGGGAGTTCGGCTCCAGTGAATTACTTATGGCTTGGGGGTAAAAGCTGTTTAGGAGCCTTTTGGTCCCAGAGAGAGCAGTCTATGACTTGGTTGGCTGGAGTATTACTGGGCCGTACGCACTACCCTCTGTAGCGCCTTGCACTCGAATGCAGAGCAGTTGCCATACCAAGCGGTGATGCAGCCAGTCAAGATGCTCTCAATGGTGCAGCTTTTTGAGGATCTGAGTGCCCATGCCAAAACTTGTCAGCCTCCTGAGGGGGAAGAGGCGTTGTCATGCCCTCTTCACGACTGTTGGTGTGTTTGGACCATGATAGGTCCTTAGTGACGTGGACACTGAGGAACTTGAAGCTCTCGACCCGCTCCACTATACCCCCGTCAATGTGAATGGGGGGGGCGTGTTCTGCCCTCCGTTTCCTGTAGTCCTCCATAAGCTCCTGAGTCTTGCCCATGTTGAGGGAGAGGTTGCTGTCCTGGCACCACACTGCCATGTCTCTGACCTCTCATCGTCGTCGGTGATTAGGCCTACCACTGTCAGCAAACTTAATGATGGTGTTGAAGTCGTGGGTGAACAGGAAGTACAGGAGCACGCGCCCTTGAGAGGCCCCCGTGTTAAAGGTCAGCGTGGAGGATGTGTTGTTGCCTAACCTCACCACCTGGGGGCGGCTCGTCAGGAAGTCCAGGAGCCAGTTGCAGAGGGAGGTGTTCAGTCCCAGGGTCCTTAACTTAGTGATGAGCTTGGAGGGCACTATGGTGTTGAACGCTGAGCTGTAGTCAATGAACAACATTCTTACGTGGGTGTGCCTTTTGTCCAGATAGTGCAATAGAGATTACGTCATCTGTGGGGCTGTTGGGGCTGTAGACTAATTGGAGTGGGTTTCTGGGATGATGGTGTTGATGTGAGCCATGACCAACCTTTCAAAGCATTTCATGGCTGCAGATGTGAGTTCTATGGGGCAGTAGTCATTTAGACAGGTTACCTTGGTGTTCATGGGCACAGGGACTATGGTGGTCTGCTTGAAACATGCAGGTATACAGGCTGGGTCAGGGAGAGGTTGAAAATGTCACTGAAGACACTTGCCAGCTGGACAGCACATGCTCCGAGTACGCATCATGATAATCCGTCTGGCCCGGCGGCCTTGTGAATGTTAACCTGTTTAAAGGTCTGACTGTTTAAAGGCTATGGAGAGCGTGATCATACAGTCGTCCGGAACAGCTGGTGCTTTCACTCATGGTTCAGTGTTGGCTGCCTCGAAGCGAGCATATATAAGGTATTTAGCTTGTCTGGTAGGCTCGCGTCACTGGGCAGCTCTCGGCTGGGTTTCCCTTTGTAATCCATAAAACTAGTGCTGAGCGATTAGTGCGATTTTTAGGTCAGTTTGGTTTCTGTTCGATTATTAAAGAATCACAGATTTTGAGTTTCAATTATTTATTTTTTACATGAAATAAGTAATGAAATAATGACAATGATTCTAGAGCTTTTTAATGGAAATTCCAAAGGCCAAAATAGTGAACATTCAATTGCCAAAACATTGAACATATTCCTTTGTCTCTGTCAGGTCCACATTTGGTAGACATCAATAGAAAAGTAGAAAGTTACTATGAAAAAACTAAATATTTCAGTTGTGTATATTATACTGAACAAAAATATAAACCTAACATGTAAAGTGTTGCTCCCATGTTTCATGAACTGAAATAAAAGATCCCAGACATTTTCCATACGCACAAAATGTTTATGTAGCTCAAATTTGGTACAAATTTGTTTCCATCTCTGTTAGTGAGCATTTCTCTATAGCCAAGATAATCCATCCACCTGACAGGTGTGGCATATCAAGAAGCTGATTAAACAGCATGATCATTACACAGGTGCACCTTGTGCTGGGGACAATAAAAGAGCACTCTAAAATGTGCAGTTTTGTCACAACACAATGCCACAGATGTCTCAAGTTTTGAGGGAGCGTACAATTGGCATGCCGACTGCAGGAATGGTCCACCAGAGCTGTTGCCAGAGAATTTAATGTTTATTTCTCTACCATAAGCCAACCAATGTCGTTTTAGAGAATTTGTCAGTATGTCCAACCGGCCTCACAACCGCAGAGCAAGTTTAAACACACCAGCCAAGGACCTCCACATCCGGCTTCTTCACCTGCGGGATCGTCTGAGACCATCCACCTGGACAGCTGATTAAACTAAGGATTAGGTCTGCATGTACTAAAGCCCTTTTGTGGGAGAAAACTCATTCTGATTTCGCTGGGCCCCAGTGGGTGGTCCTCCCATGTTTTTAAAAATGTATAAACTGCCTTAATTTTGCTGGACCCCAGGACGAGTAGCTGCTTGCAGCAGCTAATGGGGATCCATAATAAATACAAATACAAAATGCACCCCTTCCCAGTCATGTGAAATCCATAGATTAGGGCCTAATGAATTCATTTCAATTGACTGATTTCCTTATATGAACAGTAACTCAGTAAAAACTTTGAAATTGTTGCATGTTGCGTTTATATTTTTGTTCAGTATACTTAGTTTCTATTTGATTACTTGATAGTTTTGTATTCCTTAAGGTCCTCTGCTCAGGCAGTAGCTGTCAGCCAGCCAGACCATCTATCATCATCTGCTTCCCATACTGTACTGTCTTTAATCATCCTAAAAACAGGCGCAATGGATTATGGTCAGTACAGTATGGCCTTTAATTAACCTATTTAGCTAGACTGCCTAAGAGCTGTCTGTCAATCATTTTACTAGTTCTTCAAAGAAAGATAAGGCATTCCTTCACGAACTCTCTCTCCCTCTCGTGATTGTGTTTACATTCCTCTCTCATGCCGTCTGTGTGTATCTAATCTAACGTAGCAGACGTAAAAGTACCCTTCTAGAGATCTGTATCTTTCCGAGTCGGGGGGGGGGGAAACAGGCGCAATGGATTATGGTTATTGTAGTGAATTACCACGTTTCTGCACTGAACTAGGTTGAATATTTGCTTACTGAAAACTACAACTCACTTTAGCCCAGCGTACCACATACTGTAGTTCCTGACTTGATTTCTCTCGTTAATGATTTGATTTCTCTCTAGAAAGACGGAGTGTTGGGCTCACACAAAAAAAACAACTAAATGGAATTCTAGTAATTGAACCGTCGTCAGTTGTTTAATAACACACAAAAAAATATAGAAACACTAAATAATACAATGAAGACAAGGTTATTCAGGAAAATAGTACATAGTGCTGCCTAAAACAAACTGCAACCTTGTACTAAATGGTTTTTGAGTCATTTATGTGAATTTAAGTGCACACACTTTATGTGAATAAATGAATGTTTTGTTGTCAATGATTAGTTACCTGATATATGGAAATTAGATAAATTAACAAAAATTGAATATCTTTTTTGAGAATACAGAAAGTGCCAGAACTGTCAAGACAATAACTTTAGTGTCTGTTTCTCATTATTACTACTGGACGACAAGAATTAGGTCTGACGCCGGTAACATCAACAGTGAGGACAAACCCAGCCTGCCTCTCTCCTTCCACACTGAGTCCAAACCTACAGTCACTGGGTCCTGATTGTGACAGTGGAGCCCAGTTTACACTGCAGGATCCAGAGATGGCATCAGTGAAGCTGGAAGACTGCAGTCAAACACTGGAGCTGAATGTCATCATTAAAGATGAAGAAGTGGAGGATAAGGTTGGGAAATCTGTTTCTCAGAGTAAGAGCAGGTTCTATCTAAGTTTGTTGTTCTATGAACTGAGTCTGTGTAGTTACTAACCCTCGTGATAGTGAGTAGAGGATGATATGGCTCATCATTTTCATGACCTTGTCCCCTTTTTAGTTTTTGACTCCTACCCAGTTTTAAAATAGTTTTATTCCCCTTTTGTAATTGTACAGCCTACTTATTATATGAATCCATATATCTTATGGTACAGCCAGAAGAGGACTTGCCACCCCTCAGAGCCTGGTTCCTCTTTAGGTTTGTTTCCGAGGTTGCTACCTTTCTAGGGAGTTTTTCGTGGCCACTGTGCTTCTACATCTGCATTGCTTGCTCTTTTGGGGTTTTAGGCTGGGTTTCTGTAAAGCACTTTGTGACAACTGCTGATGTAAAAATGGGCTTCGTAAAATAAATTGGATTGACATGTATATTACACCAACTGATTGGTTCTTCTGATGATGTTCACACAGGAGACCATGTTGAGACATTCTCTACACCCAGAGAACAACAGCAGGAAGATCACAGAGCTAAGAGGTCTCACCACTGCCCACATTGTGAGGAGATTTTCCCATTTCTATCAAAGCTAAAAAGACACCAAAAAATACACACAGGAGAGAAACCTTACTACTGCTCTGACAGTGGGGATAGTTTCTCTCAAAAGAGCAGCTTAAAAGCACAACAACAAATACATACAGGAGAGAAGCCTTACTCCTGCTCTGATTATGGGAAGAGTTTCTCCCGATCGGATACCTTAAAATCACATGAACGTATGCATACAGGAGAGAAGCCTTACTACTGCTCTGACTGTGTAAAATGCTTCAAAACATCTACTGAGCTAAAAGTGCATCAGAGAACACACACAGGAGAGAAGCCTTACTTCTGCTCTGACTGTGGGAGGAGTTTCTCCCGATTGGATACCTTAAAAACACATGAACGTATACATACAGGAGAAAACCCTTACTCCTGCTCTGACTGTGTAAAATGCTTCAAAACATCAACTGAGCTAAAAGTTCATCAGAGAACACACACAGGAGAGAAGCCTTACGTCTGCTCTGACTGTGTAAAATGCTTCAAAACATCAACTGAGCTAAAAGTTCATCAGAGATCACACACAGGAGAGAAGCCGTACTCCTGCTCTGACTGTGGGAGGAGTTTCTCCCGATTGGATACCTTAAAAACACACCAACGTATACATACAGGAGAAAACCCTTACTCCTGCTCTGACTGTGTAAAATGCTTCAAAACATCAACTGAGCTAAAAGTGCATCAGAGAACACACACAGGAGAGAAGCCTTACGTCTGCTCTGACTGTGGAAAATGCTTCAAAACATCAACTGAGCTAAAAGTTCATCAGAGAACACACACAGGAGAGAAGCCTTACGTCTGCTTTGACTGTGTAAAATGCTTCAAAACATCAACTGAGCTAAAAGTGCATCAGAGAACACACACAGGAGAGAAGCCTTACGTCTGCTCTGATTGTGTAAAATGCTTCAAAACATCAACTGAGCTAAAAGTGCATCAGAGAGCACACACAGGAGAGAAGTCTTACTTCTGCTCTGACTGTGGGAGGAGTTTCTCCCGATTGGATACCTTAAAATCACATGAACGTATACATACAGGAGAGAAGCCTTTCGTCTGCTCTGACTGTGTAAAATGCTTCACAACATCAACTCAGCTAAAAGTACATCAGAGAGCACACACAGGAGAGAAGCCTTACGTCTGCTCTGACTGTGGAAAAAGTTTCTCCCGATCTAATAACTTAAAATCACATGAACGTATACATACAGGAGAGAAGCCTTACGTCTGCTCTGACTGTGTAAAATGCTTCAAAACATCAACTGAGCTAAAAGTGCATCAGAGAACACACACAGGAGAGAAGCCTTACGTCTGCTCTGACTGTGGAAAAAGTTTATCCCGATCTAATAACTTAAAATCACATGAACGTATACATACAGGAGAAAACCCCTACTCCTGCTCTGACTGTGTAAAATGCTTCAAAACATCAACTCATCTAAAAGTACATCAGAGAGCACACTCAGGAGAGAAGCATTACAACTGTTCTGACTGTGGAAAATGTTTTAAAACATCAACTGAGCTAAAGCTTCATCAGAGAACACACACAGGAGAGAAGCCTTACTTCTGCTCTGACTGTGGGAGGAGTTGCTCCCGATTGGATACCTTAAAAACACATGAACGTATACATACAGGAGAAAACCCTTACTCCTGCTCTGACTGTGTAAAATGCTTCAAAACATCACCTGAGCTAAAAGTGCATCAGAGAACACACACAGGAGAGAAGCCTTACGTCTGCTCTGACTGTGTAAAATGCTTCAAAACTTCAACTGAGCTAAAAGTTCATCAGAGAACACACACAGGAGAGAAGCCTTACTTCTGCTCTGACTGTGGGAGGAGTTTCTCTCACCAGAGCAACTTAAAAACACACCAATGTCTACATCAAGGAGAAAAGCCACATCAGTTCTCTCAGACCTGCTAAGATTAGTCACTCCATCACTTAATTCTCATCTCATAAAATAAGTTGTAATGTTGAAAACAACAAAAATATAAACGCCACATGCAACAATTTCCAAGATTTTGCTGAGTTACAGTTCATATAAGGAAATCAGTCAATTGAAATAAATGAATTAGGCCCTAATCTATGGATTTCACATGACTGGGCAGGGGCGCAGCCATGGGTGGGCCTAGGAGGTCATAGGCCCACCCAATGGGGAGCCTGGCCCAGCCAATAAGAATGAGTTTTTCCCCACAAAAGGTCTTTATTACAGACAGAAATACTACTCAGCACCCCGCCCCCCTTCCCCTCAGACGATCCTGCAGGTGAAGAAGCCGGATGTGGAGGTCCTGGGCTGGCGTGGTTACATGTGGTCTGCGGTTGTGAGGCGGGTTGGACGTACTGCCAAATTCTCTAAAACGATATTGGAGGCGGCTTATGGTAGAGAAATAAACATTGAATTCTCTGGCAACAGCTCTGGTGGATATTCCTGCAGTCATCATGACAATTGCACGCGCCCTCAAAACTTGAGACATCTGTGTTGTGTGGCCTTTTATTGTCCCCAGCACAAGGTGCATCTGTGTAATGATCATGCTGTTTAATCAGCTTCTTGATATACCACACCTGTCAGGTGGATGGATTATCTCGGCAAATGAGAAATGCTCTCTAACAGGGATGGAAACAAACTTGTGCACAACATTTGAGAGAAATAAGCTTTTTGTGCGTATGGAACATTTCTGGAATTTTTTATTTCATTGATTCATGTATTTGGATAACTGTAATGAACTTAATTGATCTGCTAATAAAAAATAAATGTTCTACATGAATTTGTGCTGGTCAACCTTTGTTTTATCGTTTTCTATACAGTAAATATGCTTTTGTTAGATTCATGGAATTCAAAATGTATATGTCTATTTATCTACTAAAAACGTCACTACACCTCCACATCACCATGGGGACAAGCCAATGTGCCAGCCACCAGTATTCTCACTAATGCATATGTAATATTTTAAAAAACTTAGACCCCCAACATAAAGAAATAAAATAAAACTATGTTTCTTTTTTCTAGCTAATCCATTTCACTTTGGTATTCTACATGCAATATTTTACATGTAGGAGTTAGTCCGTAGCAGGTGTGTGGTTGTTGGGAGGAAAATATGGAGGAAGTGCTGTTTGATTCTGATGGCGCGCGGTGGAGGGAAGTTGGTAAGAATGAATGGAACATGGAGCTAAAAGACCAAAAGTTGTAAACGAACATTGTTTCTTGTTGGAGTGCGTCAACAATTATGTATTTTTGGGAGACCCATTTGAGGTCAGGAAGATGGTAAAGGAGGCAGTAGGAAAGGTCAATGGAGCCGACCAGGGAGGCAGCCGCTAGAAGCAGCCTAACGACGACTCAGACCGCAGCTCCAGTCCGTCTGTCTTGCGCTGTGTGACCAGCACGTGGAAGGAGGGAACAGAAAGAGGCCGCTGCTGCCCTCTTGCACGCCACAAAGTCAGGAGAGACTCTTCAACTCGAGCCTTCCTTCTCTAGGACTGCGCAATGTGATTTACATAAATGAGACACACACCAGACACCGGGGCTGGCTGGCCCGCAGGCTCAGCTACGTGCTGTTTTGTCCTGGACGTCCAGAAGGACATGTTCGCCAGCAACCCTTGTCTTCCTGCCCTCAAGTCTCACATCCACTACCTGCTCATCACCTTTATCCTCTTCTGACACAACATCAAGGCTCCCCGCATCGCCGCCGGCAACAACCTCAACATCCCCATATTCAGCACGTTGATACGTAAATTGGGAGGATTCTTCATTTGACGAAAACATCGACGAGACGCCAGACGGAAAGAAGGACGTCTTGTACAGATCTCTATTCTATGTATATTACACGGAGGAGTTGCTGAGGCAGCAGCAGTTCCTGGAGGTCTTCCTGGAGGGCACGCGCTCCCGGTAGCGGCAAGCCCTCCCCGGCACGCGCCGGCATGCTCTCCATCGTGGTGGACGCCCTGTGCAACGGCGTTATCCCCGAAGTGATGGTGGTGCCCGTGGGCATCTCCTATGGCAACTACAACAGTGAGCAGCTGGGGAAGCCCAAGAAGAATGGGAGTCTGTGGGGCGTCGCTCGCAGAGCGTTAACGGATGCTGCGGAAGAACTACGGCTGTGTGAGAGTGGACTTCACCCAGCCGTTCTCTCTGTGTCAATGTCAACTAGCCAACTCCCTCTTTTAACCTACAAATGTCAACTAACTCACATTGTAAGGGAACGATATAGAAAACGATAATTAGTTTTATTAATTTTATATTATTTATATTAGTTAATTACTGGACAAGTCCAGATAGACCTGTTTCAGTCCGTTGTCTTTCGTGTGGTGCCTAATGAACACGTCGCAGTCTTACCCGCTCACAAACAGAAAGGAGATGAAATTCATCTTAAATAAAGTTATTGTATAAGTGGGTCAGACTTGTGGAAATGTAAGATTGTTGAAACACTGTGGGTGAAATGTGTCACACACAAGAGTACTGGGCCTGGTTTCCAAAAGCATCTTAAGGCTAAATTCATTGTTAGAACTTTCATAGGAGCATTGATAAATCTCCAAGCTGTTTTTCAAAACCATTGCTACTTAAGTTGCACTGGAAAACGGGGGAGGCAGTATGAAAATGTATGCACTCACTAACTGTAAGTCGCTCTGGATAAGAGCGTCTGCTTAATGGCTAAAATTTAAAAATGTAAATGAAGTGCCCTGTCAGGGTGAAGGAGACTGAGGTGGCAAGAATAAGGGATGTCCAGCATGTCTCCTATCCGGAGGTGGTGAGAAGAGTTGGCCTTACATTGGCAGTAGAATGGCCTTACTGAAGAGCTCAGTGACTTTCAACGTCGCACCTTTCCAACAAGTCAGTTCATCAAATTTCTGCTTTGCTAGAGCTGCCCCGGTCAACTGTAAGTGCTGTTATTGTGAAGTGGAAACATCTAGGAGCAACAACGGCTCAGCCGCGAATTGGTCGGCCACACAAGCTCACAGAATGGGACTGCTGAAGAGCGTAGCTAAAAATTGTCTGTCATCGGTTGCAGCACTCACTAGCGACTTCCAAACTGCCTCTGGAAGCAACGTCAACACAATAACTGTTCGTCGGGAGCTTCATGAAAAGGGTTTCCATAGCCGAGCAGCCGCACCACACAAGCCTAAAATCCCCATGCGCAATGCCAAGTGTCGGCTGGAGTGGTGTAAAGCTCGCCGCCATTGGACTCTGGAGCAGTGGAAACGCGTTCTCTGGAGTGATGAATCAGACTTCATGCGAGGTCCATACAGAAATGGTTTGTCGACATCGGTGTGGAAGAACTTGACTGGTCTGCACAGAGCCCTGACCTCAACCCCATCAAACACCTCTGGGATGAATTGGAATGCCAACTGCGCGCCAGGCCTAATCACCCAACATCTGTGTCCGACCTCACCAATGCTCTTGTGGCTGAATGGAAACAAGTCCCCACAGCAATGTTCCAACATCTAGTGGAAAGCCTTCCCAGAAGAGTGGAGGCTGTTATAGCAGCAAAGGGGGGAACCAACTCCATATTAATGCCCATGATTTTGGAATGAGGTGTTCGATGAGCAGGTGTCCACATACTTTTGGTCATGTACAACAGAGGCATTACAAGGAATCTTGTCGAGTCGATGATTGTTCCGGCCACACAGGCACCTGAGCCTGTGTAGGGATGTGATTTGGATTATCACTGAAGGAGTGGGGTGGGGAATATATATATATATATATATATATTGTTGTATTGTATATGACATTGCTATTCCCCCCAATGGATATTTGTATTTATTGTTTACTACCAGTACAGTAGGTGGCGGGTGCCGAATACATTACGATGTTACAGGTGTCAAACTTATGGGCATGTGGCAGCAGTGTGTAGGAGGGAGGCTCCAAGGTGTGAGAAGTGTGCAGAAGGGCATGAGACAAAGGAATGTGTAGCGTTGGGAAAAGTAGTGGTATGTGCATGGGGCCGGGGATCAGAAATGTCCTGTGAGAGGCAGGTTGAGGTTTCCAGGGTAAGAGTGATGAAGAAGTTGTCATATGCTGAGGCAGTGAAGGAAGTAGAGGAAGATGGGTCAAGGGGGAGGAGTGGTGAACCAATGCAGGGGGATAGGACAGCAAGTGATATATGTTTCAGTAAGATTGGATTTTTAGCATTTATAGCAATTTACATTTTAGCCATTTAACCGACCCTCTTATCCAGAGCGACTTACAGTTAGTGAGTGAATACAATTTCGTACTGGCCCCCCGTGGGAATCGAACCCACAACCCTGGCGTTGCAAGCGCCATGCTCTACCAACTGAGCTACACGGGGCCCCTATGGTTATTAATTGTACCGCAGGGATGGAACGTAAGTCTAAGAAAATTGAGGTTGTGGTGGCAGCTGCAGAGAGGTATTTGGGTGTAGGAGACTTGACATCAGAAGAGTTACAGGGAGTGTTAAGTGGTGATGTTCCATCCTCTCAGGTTGAGGGCATGAGGTAGGAGTGAATATATTTCAATAGTGGAGTGGGGTGGTGTTAATTATCAGTAATAATTTTGAATTTGTGAGTGTAGTGTTAGATGGTAGGGTATTTCTTTATTTTATTTTTCAAGCAAAATATAAGGGAGTTGTCCACCAGTCTAGCAGGTGGCGGTAATGCAACAAATTGGATGCCAACCGCCGTTAAACCTCATCGAAGAAGAAGAAGAAGACGACAGTAGGTGTTATGGGTGGAAGATGGCACAATGCTGCCATCTGTTGGTAAATGTTAATTACTGCAACTCCAGTGTTTTACCGCAATACCTCGACAGAAGGCATGGATAGCAGCCCGGCCCAGCGCCTCATGGCACGGCGTTTAAAAGCAGCTCTGCCAGTAGCAAGCACTCTCCTTGAGCCATGTGTGGTGACAGATGTGCTGGTGAAGCTACGTCACAGAAGACAGGTCTCCAAGTTCATCTACGACAAATCAGCAAAAGACTTACCTGAGCTCAGGGTGGGTGAAACGGTGCGAATGAAGCCACTACCAGGGGACCGGACGGGCCTCTGGAGACTCGGATCCTGTGTACAGAAAGTGGCACCACGCTCCTACTTGGTCGAAGTGAATGGATCACTGTACCGTCGTAACAGGGTTGACCTTCGGATTGCTGAGCCAGCATCTACTCAGAACTCTGATGGTCATAGGGGTCGCATGACAAAAGACGGAACCCCAGCAAGTCACATGGGGCCTGAGGCACTGGGCGAAGAGCCAGGGGATCACCGGTCGGCCACTCCCTCGCCCATCAATACTCCCCTTAGACAGTCAGGTGACACGCCTGTGCGGGAGCCCGCAGTCCACGCAGACAAGCCCCCTGTCTTTTCACGCTGCGGGCGTCTGTCCCAGCCACCAAAAATACTTAATATGTAGGTTTCTCATTAGGGATTGTTGACAGACAGTGATAAAAGTGAAGAAAGTATCAAAATGTGTTGTGGTTAACTGAATTTTTTTAAATAAAAAATAATACTAAACAGTGGATGTTGGAAATTACTACTAGGTTTGTTTTGTTAGTGAATTGAAAGTTCCTGTCCTATTTTATAAAAGGGAAGATGTTATTGGTGGAAGATGGCACAATGATGCCATCTGTTGGTAAATGTTAATTACTGCAACTCCAGTGTTTTACCGGTGTACTTGAGATACCCGGATGTATTGTAATATACTGAACAAGACTGGTTAATCGCATCAATGCCTCTGTCTCGTCATTTAACATTCAAACAGTAGGTGGCGGCAATAGTCCAACTCGGCCATAAAACCTTGAAGAAGAAGAAGCAGTAGAACTGTGCTGTGAAGACGATCGCTTTTGTGTCCGTTTCAAATGGATTACTACAGGTATGTAATAGCGCGTTTAAACTTTCTAATATCGAAAGATCATGTCATAACATGCTAGTTAACAAATCCGTCAAGGTATTATCACGCTTGGTGAAGGTTTTATGTGTTATGTTTGTGTCAAACCGAGTAAAGAACGTGATAAGTCAAATCGCTGGAGACTGGGTATGTAGGAGTGAATTAATCTTCATTATTTCGTCAAGATAATTTAATAAAGAATCCATTTATTTGAGATTTCTGAATTCGTTTTACATGTTATTGTTTTTTTTGGATACATTGTTTTTAACGGTAAAATGGCGGCGCCTCTCGGTCAGCGTCAACGGACTTCAGCGCAGGCAGTGCGGGTGCATCAGATAGACAATTTCACGGTTGCGCTACTGTTTTCAAGCTGAATGTAATGATTATCAGTTTTCTACATGTGTAGTAATATTCAGACACATTCAGTTGCCTACCACCGTCAGCAAACGTAATAATAATATATCCAAAGCAACTTACAGTTATGCGTGCATACATTCTTATGTATGGGTGGTCGCGGGGATCGAACCCACTACACTGGCGTTAAAAGCACCATGCTCTACCAATTGAGCTACGGAGGACCACATTAATGATGGTGTTGAAGTCGTGGCTGAACAGGAAGTATAGGAGCACGCGCCCCTGAGAGGCCCCGTGTTAAAGGTCAGCATGGAGGATGTGTTGTTGCCTACCCTCACCACCTGGGGGCGGCTCGTCAGGAAGTCCAGGAGCCAGTTGCAGAGGGAGGTAATCAGTCCCAGGGTCCTTAACTTAGTGATGAGCTTGGAGGGCACTATGGTGTTGAACGCTGAGCTGTAGTCAATGAACAACATTCTTACGTAGGTGAACCTTTTGTCCAGATAGTGCAATAGAGCAGGCGCAATGGATTATGGTCATTGTAGTGAATTACCACGTTTCTGCACTGAACTAGGTTGAATATTTGCTTACTGAAAACTACAACTCACTTTAGCCCAGCGTACCACATACTGTAGTTCCTGACTTGATTTCTCTCGTTAATGATTTGATTTCTCTCTAGAAAGACGGCGCGTTGGGCTCACACAAAAAAAAAAAACTAAATGGAATTCTAGTAATTGAACCGTCGTCAGTTGTTTAATAACACAAAAAAATATAGAAACACTGCAACCTTGTACTAAATGGTTTTTGAGTCATTTATGCATTTATGTGAATTTAAGTGCACACACTTTATGTGAATAAATGAATGTTTTGTTGTCAATGATTAGTTACCTGATATATGGAAATTAGATTAACAATAAAAATTGATTATTATTGACAATTATTTTTTGAGAATACAGAAAGTGCCAGAACTGTCAAGACAATAACTTTAGTGTCTGTTTGTCATTATTACTACAGGACAACTATAATTAGGTCTGAGGCCGGTAACATCAACAGTTCAGGACAAACCCAGCCTGCCTCTCTCCTTCCACACTGAGTCCAAACCTACAGTCACTGGGTCCTGATTGTGACAGTGGAGCCCAGTTTGCACTGCAGGATCCAGAGATGGCATCAGTGAAGCTGGAAGAATGCAGTCAAACACTGGAGCTGAATGTCATCATTAAAGATGAAGAAGAGGAGGATAAGGTTGGGAAATCTGTTTCTCATGGTAAGAGCAGGTTCTATCTAAGTTTGTTGTTCTATGAACTGAGTCTGTGTAGTGACTAACCCTTGTGATAGTGAGTAGAGGATGATATGGCTCATCATTTTCATGACTTTTTCCCCTTTTTAGTTTTTGACTCCTACCCAGTTTTAGAATAGTTTTAATCCCCTTTTGTAATTGTACAGCCTACTTATTAAATGAATTCATATGTCTTATGGTACAGCCAGAAGAGGACTTGCCACCCCTCAGAGCCTGGTTCCTCTTTAGGTTTGTTTCCGAGGTTGCTACCTTTCTAGGGAGTTTTTCGTGGCCACTGTGCTTCTACATCTGCATTGCTTGCTCTTTTGGGGTTTTAGGCTGGGTGTCTGTAAAGCACTTTGTGACAACTGCTGATTGTAAAAATGGGCTTTGTAAAATACATTTGATTGACATGTATATCACACCAACTGACTGTTTCTTCTGATGATGTTCACACAGGAGACCACGTTGAGACATTCTCTACATCCAGAGAGCAACAGCAGGAAGATCACAGAGCTAAGAGGTCCCACCACTGCCCACATTGTGAGGAGATTTTCCCATGTCTATCAAAGCTAAAAAGACACCTAAAAATACACACAGGAGAGAAGCTTTACTCCTGCTCTGACTGTGGGAAGAGTTTCTCCCGATTGTATACCTTAAAAACACATGAGCGCATACATACAGGAGAGAAGCCTTTCTACTGCTCTGACTGTGGGGATAGTTTCTCTCAAAAGAGCAGCTTAAAAGCACACCAACAAATACATACAGGAGAGAAGCCTTACTCCTGCTCTGACTGTGGGAAGAGTTTCTCCCGATCGGATACCTTAAAATCACATGAACGTATGCATACAGGAGAGAAGCCTTACTACTGCTCTGACTGTGGAAAAAGTTTCTCCCGATCTGATAACTTAAAATCACATGAACGTATACATACAGGAGAGAAGCCTTTCGTCTGCTCTGACTGTGTAAAATGCTTCAAAACATCAACTGAGCTAAAACTACATCATAGAGCACACACAGGAGAGAATCATTACTACTGTTCTGACTGTGTAAAATGCTTCAAAACATCAACTGAGCTAAAGCTTCATCAGAGAACACACACAGGAGAGAAGCCTTACTCCTGCTCTGACTGTGGGAAGAGTTTCTCCCGATTGGATACCTTAAAAACACATGAACGTATACATACAGGAGAAAACCCTTACTCCTGCTCTGACTGTGTAAAATGCTTCAAAACATCAACTGAGCTAAAAGTACATCAGAGAGCACACACAGGAGAGAAGCCTTACTTCTGCTCTGACTGTGTAAAATGCTTCAAAACATCAACTGAGCTAAAAGTTCATCAGAGATCACACACAGGAGAGAAGCCGTACTCCTGCTCTGACTGTGGGAGGAGTTTCTCTTACAAGAGCAACTTAAAAACACACCAACGTATACATCAAGTAGAAAAGCCACATCAGTTCTCTAAGACCTGCTAAGATTAGTCACTCCATCACTTAATTCTCATCTCATAAAATAAGTTGTAACGTTGAATTGGATCAAATGAAGAAAGCGTAGAACACTATTGTAATCCTATTGTTTCTTACTGTGAGAGAACTGTGCAGAGGAAAGGGAACGTTATAGAATGTTAGCATCTCTTTACTGATCAGTGTGCACCTTGTCAGTTTTGATAGCTTCTACTGTAAAGATATTGAGATGACCTTGGATTTGCCCTTAGTGTTGAATACCCTCTGTGAGGCTTCTCATTTAGAAAACAAACACTATAGTCTGCCAGTTGACTGGGTGGTACTGCTTCCCTCTCAGCCTGGTCTGACTCTGTCTGTGGGGAGAGTTCTAAGTGGGCAGCTTAAAAACACACCAACGTATACACGCAGGAGAGAAGCCGTACTCCTGCTCTGTGGATGGGTGGGCGTGTTAACGCAAACGTCTAGCCAAAGGTTGCGTGTTTGAATCTCATCACGGAGGACTTTAGCATTTTAGCTAATTAGCAACTTTGCAACTACTTACTACTTTTTAGCTATTACTTAGCATGTTAGCTTAGCATGCAACTACTTAGCATGTTAGCTAACCCTTCCCCTAACCCCATTTAACCCTACCGTAAACCCCTAACCTAGCTAACGTTAGCAACAACACATTGGAATCCATAACATATCATACATATTACAAGTTCGTAACATATTGTATGAATAGCAATGCGTAACAGAACATACACATTTTAATTCGTAACATACGATATGTCCTACAAGTCGTATTATACTGAACAAAAATAGAAACGCAACAATTTCCAAGATTTTGCTGAGTTACAGTTCATATAAGGAAATCTGTCAATCGAAATAAATAAATTAGGCCCTGATCTATGGATTTCATATGACTGGCCAGGGGCGCAGCCATGGGTGGGCCTGGGAGGTCATAGGCCCACCCACTTGGCCCAGCCAATCAGAATGAGTTTTTCCCCACAAAAGGTCTTTATTACAGACAGAAATACTACTCAGCACCCCGCCCCCTGCCCTCAGACAATCCTACAGGTGAAGAAGCCGGATGTGGAGGTCCTGGGCTGACGTGGTTACATGTGGTCTGCGGTTGTGAGGCCGGTTGGACGTACTGCCAAATTCTCTAAAACGACGTTGGAGGTGGCTTATGGTAGAGAAATAAATATTGAATTCTCTGGCAACAGCTCTGGTGGACATTCCTGCAGTCATCATGACAATTGCGCAATCCCTCAAAACTTGAGACATCTGTGACATTGTGTTGTGTGGCCTTTTATTGTCCCCAGCACAAGGTGCACCTGTGTAATGATCATGCTGTTTAATCAGCTTCTTGATATACCACACCTGTCAGGTGGATGGATTATCTTGGCAAAGGAGAAATGCTCACTAACAGGGATGGAAACAAACTTGTGCACAACATTTGAGAGAAATAAGCTTTTTGTGTGCATATGGAACATTTCTGGATTTTTTTATTTCAGGGATTTTTTATTTCAGCTCATGAAACATGGGACCAACCCTTTCCATGTTGCGTTTATTTTCGTCATTGATTCATGTATTTGGAGAACTGTAATGAACTTAATTGATCTGCTAATAAAAAACAAATGTTCTACATGAATTTGTGCTGGTCAACCTTAGTTTTTTCGTTTTCTATACAGTAAATATGCTTTTGTTTGATTCATGGAATTCAAAATGTATATGTCTATTTATCTACTAAAAACGTCACTACACCTCTTCACTTTCTTTTCTCTAGCTAATCCATTTCACTTTGGTATTCTACATGCAATATTTTACATGTAGGAGTTAGTCCGTAGCAGGTGTGGGGTTGTTGGGAGGAAAATATGGAGGAAGTGCTGTTTTGATTCTGATGGCGCGCGGTGGAGTGAAGTTGGTAAGAATGAATGGAACATGGAGCTAAAAGGCCAAAAGTTGTAAACGAACATCGTTTCTTGTCGGAGTGTGTCAACAATTATGTATTTTTTGGGAGACCCATTTGAGGTCAGGAAGATGGTAAAGTTGGCAGTAGGAAAGGTATTCAGTCAGAGTGACCAGTAGTGGTTTTGTTTTGATTTCATGCGTCTCAGAAGAGCAGAAGGAGAGTTTTTTTGTGGCTTCGTAAAATGTCGACATCTGAAGTGGAGTGATTTGATTTTCAGAGCAGATTACCGATTAAAAGGTGTTATATCTGGAGTTTCATCGGACATTGAGGTTCATCATCTTAACCGGAAGATTCCTGGAGTGTTTGGAGCACTAAACCGTATAGTAGATGGAAAGAAGGAGGAAAGTCAGTCCGTTTTACTGATGTTTGAAGAACAGTATCTGCCTACTCATGTGAAGCTTGGATACATACGATACGCAGTGAGAGCTGTTGTGAATAAGCCGTTGCAGTGTCGAAATTGATAAAAGTATGGCCATGCATCAAGTGGGTGCCGATGGAATCGATGACTGTGCAGTGTAGCAATTTTGGTGAAAGTCACGTTGACGAATTCCAGGAGCGCCCTGCTAGGGTGAAGGAGTTTGAAGTAACAAGGATCTGGGCTGTACAGCAGTTTCTCCTACAGGGAGGCGTGGGAAGTAGTTGAAGGAGCGAGTGGAGCTGAGGAAGCTATGGTAGCGGATGACCCGCAGCCTGTTGAGATTCAGAATGTCGTTCACCAGTTGAGGGATACTGATACACTGATTGTAAAGAAGGTGAATTTTGTGGCGTTAATTGCGCAGGTGATAATTGTACTGCCCAAATGAACAAGAAGTCTTAAGAAACTGGACAGGTTTTTGACTCTTCAGGAATTAACAGTGGAAGCATTGCAGGGAATCCTGACTGAAGATGTTCCCCCTCTGAGACCCATGAGACTGTGTAGGGATGTGATTTGGATTGGACTGGGACTGAAGGAGTGGGATGGGTTTTTTGATAGATCTATTTTTGTATATTGTTTTTTCAGTCCAATAGATGTCGGTGTTGCACTGTGGTAGTGGGGGAACAGGAAGTTCCGGGCAGGCGTAAAGAAAGCACTATAACTGGACACGTTGATAGTGAATACATTTGACTCCATAGCTTTCATAGGTAAGGTTGTCAACACGACTCGGGTTGTGGAAAGCAGAAATGCCAGGTTGAAGGGATATCTGGGCGACCCGGTTGAAGTCTCCATGAAATAGATAATTAGATGAGGTTGCGTCAGTGAAAATAAGAAATGGGTTTGTTTTGGGGGGGTTTTGTATGTCAGAGGAGCAGAAGGAATGTGCTTTGCACCTGAAAAAAATATTGGTGTGTGTGGATCTGCGAAGCAGGCGCATATCATGGGGGTTATCTCTGGAGTGGCGCTAGAAGTGAGTGCAGAGGATGTAACTGAAGAAGTAGAGGCATTGGTTGGTGCACGCCGACTGACCCCTATGGTGGATGGAGTGAGGAAGCCCAGTGGTTGGTGCACGCCGACTGACCCCCTATGGTGGATGGAGTGAGGAAGCCCAGTGGTTGGTGCACGCCGACTGACCCCTATGGTGGATGGAGTGAGGAAGCCCAGTGGTTGGTGCACGCCGACTGACCCCTATGGTGGATGGAGTGAGGAAGCCCAGTGGTTGGTGCACGCCGACTGACCCCTATGGTGGATGGAGTGAGGAAGCCCAGTGGTTGGTGCACGCCGACTGACCCCCTATGGTGGATGGAGTGAGGAAGCCCAGTGGTTGGTGCACGCCGACTGACCCCTATGGTGGATGGAGTGAGGAAAGCCCAGTGGTTGGTGCACGCCGACTGACCCGTTTGGTGGATGGAGTGAGGAAGCCCAGTGGTTGGTGCACGCCGACTGACCCCCTATGGTGGATGGAGTGAGGAAGCCCAGTGGTTGGTGCACGCCGACTGACCCCCTATGGTGGATGGAGTGAGGAAGCCCAGTGGTTGGTGCACGCCGACTGACCCCTATGGTGGATGGAGTGAGGAAGCCCAGTGGTTGGTGCACGCCGACTGACCCCTATGGTGGATGGAGTGAGGAAGCCCAGTGGTTGGTGCACGCCGACTGACCCCTATGGTGGATGGAGTGAGGAAGCCCAGTGGTTGGTGCACGCCGACTGACCCCTATGGTGGATGGAGTGAGGAAGCCCAGTGGTTGGTGCACGCCGACTGACCCCTATGGTGGATGGAGTGAGGAAGCCCAGTGGTTGGTGCACGCCGACTGACCCCTATGGTGGATGGAGTGAGGAAAGCCCAGTGGTTGGTGCACGCCCGACTGACCCCGTATGGTGGATGGAGTGAGGAAAGCCCAGTGGTTGGTGCACGCCGACTGACCCCTATGGCAGATGGAGTGAGGAAGCCCAGTGGTTGGTGCACGCCGACTGACCCCTATGGTGGATGGAGTGAGGAAAGCCCAGTGGTTGGTGCACGCCGACTGACCCGTTTGGTGGATGGAGTGAGGAAGCCCAGTGGTTGGTGCACGCCGACTGACCCCTATGGTGGATGGAGTGAGGAAGCCCAGTGGTTGGTGCACGCCGACTGACCCCTATGGTGGATGGAGTGAGGAAGCCCAGTGGTTGGTGCACGCCGACTGACCCCCTATGGTGGATGGAGTGAGGAAGCCTAGTGGTTGGTGCACGCCGACTGACCCGTATGGTGGATGGAGTGAGGAAGCCCAGTGGTTGGTGCACGCCGACTGACCCGTTTGGTGGATGGAGTGAGGAAGCCCACACCATATTTTTTTTCTTTGAAGAAGAGTATCTCCCTTCATAGGTATATTTGGGTCATGTGAGATATCCTGTAAGAGCCTTGGTGCCCAAACACTTAGAGTGTGAGAAATGTAAACGATTTCGACATGTGTCAAGTCTATATAGAGGGGAGGAGTATCATGAATTGGGCCAGACAGCCTGCTCCAGGTCAATGGAGCCGACCAGGGAGGCAGCCGCTGGAAGCAGCCTAACGACGACTCAGACCGCAGCTCCAGTCCGTCTGTCTTGCGCTGTGTGACCAGCACGTGGAAGGAGGGAACAGAAAGAGGCCGCTGTAGGTGTTATGGGTGGAAGATGGCACAATGTTGCCATCTGTTGGTAAATGTTAATTACTGCAACTCCAGTGTTTTACCTGTGTACTTGAGATACCCGGATGTATTGCAATATACTGAACAAGACTGGTTACTCGCATCAATGCCTCTGTCTCGTCATTTAACATTCAAACATGGTGTCAGAGTCGGATAACTAACCATGCTTTCCGCAAATTAGAGTCACCTGTTCTGGTTACAAAAAAAAAAAAAAGAAGCTTAGTTGAGTAAAGCTTCGCCGGAATTGTCCTTAGCTAGATTGAGTTTGCTAGTTAGCTTCAGTGTTGTTAGCACCGTTTAGACATGGCAGCGAACATTTCCCCTCCCGCCGTTATGAAGCTCAGCGGAGATTGGAGCACAAACTGGGATACGTTTAGAGGTGAATGGGAGGACTATGCACTAGCAACGGGACTTCGGGAAAAGGACGATGAGGTAGTGGCTGCCACTTTTTGAGGACTATAATGGGAGCTGAATGCCGACACGTATACAAACACAACCTGAACCTAACAGCAGCTCAGCAAGGGAACGCTACAGCTATTCTTGATGCTCTCCAACTTTACTTTAAGCCAGCAAAGAACGTTATCTGGGTCAATATCACCATAAGGTGCCTTTTGAGACTTCCCCATTTCCCCCCCAAAAAGCTGAGATTTTCCATTGAACTTCATATTCATTGTATTAAGTATATGTTATGCTGTTAGAAATGCATATTGGTCAAGCTCCCACACTTTTTATAAATTAACTGCAAGCAGACAATTTACATGCAAACAGCAAAATATGTCCACCCTGTCATGGACAATTTCAAAGCAGAATAAATACATTGTAATTACATAGTGATTATAAAACGTACATTTTCAGAAAACTATTTAGTCACTTTCTCAACAATATATTTTAGTTTATGGGAAAAGTATTTGGATAATAATGAAATTATGGCAAACTATTTGTTTCTCTATAAAATCTGCGAGAGTTGCACTTTCTTTTCTAAATAAAATCTAACAAAAAAGATATCTGGTCAAACTTTCAAACAATACTATTTGGCCCTCATTTGTTTATAAAGGAATCACACAAAAGATTTTGCTAACTTGTGAAAATAATTTGTTTATTTTCATAGAACATGAAAATAACAGGGTGGACAGTGACATGACAGGGTGGACCCTGGGCATGACAGAGTGGACACGTTGTGAAATGTCATTGAATGGCCTCATAAATGCAAGGAACAATGCAAGAAAATGATGTAAAAAAAAATTCCCATGTAGGGGGAAATTACAAGTTGAACTGACTGTTTTTGATCCACTCTACCTGCATGCAGCCACTGAATAAAGATGCCCAAAATGAGACATTAATGTGGCCTTCTAGCGTTAAACTCTGTACATCATTCTGCACAGTGAAAGTCAAACATTCAACTGTAGAACAAGAAGAAAAATGTTTTTTAAGTGGAGAACAGTTGATTTGAAAAAACAGAATATTACAGAAAGATCACTTGGACGCATCTCCAAATAGTCTCTCCCTTTCTGCAGAGACATGGCTCAGTTCTGCAGTTGCTGTTCCACATACTTCCATGCAGACACTTCAATCTGTACAGAGCGCTTGTTCAGAGCCTGTGGTTCTGGTATTCGGCAAAGTACCTGCCAGTCATGGTACCAACAGATGTCGTCCCGAAGACTTGGCCATTTGAACTTGTTTATGCCATGGCGTTGCATACACTTAACTTTCACACTGTGCCCTTCTGCATCCATGATGATACCTGGGTATGCTTCATTGTCATAATTAACGACGCACCACTCTCCAATGTGCTTTACCTCAATCATTTCTGGTCTCCTAGGATTATCTGGTGTCTTTCCACATGCTGGGGACTTGTCAGATGAAACAGGAACATTAGCTAGAGTGACCTCTTGAAGGTTAAAGCAGGGGCAGTCCAAAACACCTTCCTCCCTTTTACACAGACATGAAATGTCTCTGTATTTCATTTGGCCGGGTGTCAGACTGATAGCTTGGTGGATTCTCATAGTGGCTTTTATGGCAGCTATTGCAGGTACCTCAGGCTTTGATTCAATATCCCTCTCTGGGATGAAGAACAGCTCGACAGATGAGTTGGGTGGTGTCTCTGACTGTAGCAAAGCACTGGCCCTGTTTCTGGCTCTGGCTTGACTTTTTGCCTCTCTCCATTTCTTTCTTTTTGCCCTCTTCTCTCTCACTGAGCTCATTGACACCCTTCTTCTTTCCAGTCTCTCTGTCTTTTTTCCATTTGACCCTTTCTTTCTCAAGGTACATTTTTACATTTTACATTTTAGTCATTTAGCAGACGCTCTTATCCAGAGCGACTTACAGGAGCAATTAGGGTTAAGTGCCTTGCTCAAGGGCACATTAACGTCATTTAGCAGACGCTCTTAGCCAGAGCGACTCACAAATTGGTGCGTTCACCCTATAGCCAGTGGGATAACCACTTTACAATTTGGGGGGGGGGGTTAGAAGGAATACTTTATCCTATCCCAGGTATTCCTTAAAGAGGTGGGGTTTCAAATGTCTCCGGAAGGTGGTGAGTGACTCCGCTGTCCTGGCGTCGTGAGGGAGCTTGTTCCACCATTGGGGTGCCAGAGCAGCGAACAGTTTTGACTGGGCTGAGCGGGAGCTATGCTTCCGCAGAGGAAGGGAGCCAGCAGGCCAGAGGTGGATGAACGCAATGCCCTCGTTTGGGTGTAGGGACTGATCAGAGCCTGAAGGTACAGAGGTGCCGTTCCCCTCACTGCTCCATAGGCAAGCACCATGGTCTTGTAGCGGATGCGAGCTTCAACTGGAAGCCAGTGGAGTGTGCGGAGGAGGGGGGTGACGTGAGAGAACTTGGGAAGGTTGAACACCAGACGGGCTGCGGCATTCTGGATGAGTTGAAGGGGTTTAATGGCACAGGCAGGGAGGCCAGCCAACAGCGAGTTGCAGTAGTCCAGACGGGAGATGACAAGTGCCTGGACCAGGACCTGCGCCGCTTCCTGTGTAAGGCAGGGTCGCACTCTCCGAATGTTGTAGAGCATGAACCTGCAGGAGCGGGTCACCGCCTTGATGTTGGCGGAGAACGACAGGGTGTTGTCCAGGGTCACGCCTAGGCTCTTCGCACTCTGGGAGGAGGACACAGCGGAGTTGTCAACCGTGATGGCGAGATCATGGAACGGGCAGTCCTTCCCCGGGAGGAAGAGCAGCTCCGTCTTGCCAGGGTTCAGCTTGAGGTGGTGATCCGTCATCCATACTGATATGTCTGCCAGACATGCAGAGATGCGATTCGCCACCTGGTTATCAGAAGGGGGAAAGGAGAAGATTAGTTGTGTATCGTCAGCGTAGCAATGATAGGAAAGGCCATGTGAGGATATGACAGAGCCAAGTGACTTGGTGTATAGGGAGAAAAGGAGAGGGCCTAGAACCGAGCCCTGGGGGACACCAGTGGTGAGAGCACGTGGTGCGGAGACAGCTTCCCGCCACGCCACTTGGTAGGAGCGACCGGTCAGGTAGGACGCAATCCAGGAGTGAGCCGCGCCGGAGATGCCCAGCTCGGAGAGGGTGGAGAGGAGGATCTGATGGTTCACAGTATCAAAGGCAGCAGACAGGTCTAGAAGGACAAGAGCAGAGGAGAGAGAGTTAGCTTTAGCAGTGCGGAGAGTCTCCGTGACACAGAGAAGAGCAGTCTCAGTTGAATGACCAGTCCTGAAACCTGATTGGTTTGGATCAAGAAGGTCATTCTGAGAGAGATAGCAAGAGAGTTGGCTAAAGACGGCACGCTCAATAGTTTTGGAAAGAAAAGAAAGAAGGGATACTGGTCTGTAGTTGTTGACATCAGTGGGGTCGAGTGTTGGTTTTTTGAGAAGGGGAGCAACTCTCGCTCTCTTGAAGACGGAAGGGACATGGCCAGCGGTCAAGGATGAGTTGATCAGCGAGGTGAGGTAGGGGAGAAGGTCACCGGAGATGGTCTGGAGAAGGGAGGAGGGGATGGGGTCAAGCGGGCAGGTTGTTGGGCGGCCTGCAGTCACAAGTCGCAGGATTTTATCTGGAGAGAGAGGGGAGAAAGAAGTCAAAGCATAGGGTAGGGCAGTGTGAGCAGGACCAGCAGTGTCATTAGACTTAACAAACGAGGATCGGATGTCGTCAACCTTCTTTTCAAAGTGGTTGACGAAGTCATCCACAGAGAGAGAGGAGGGGGGGGTACTTTCTTCTTCTGTCTGGGTCAGCATCACGACGTTCCCGATATCTCCTTGCTATCTCAGCTCCTTTTGATCTCATTCCTTGAAAAAGACGATTCAAAATGTTCCCTTACACACTTTAATTGGCAGTCCCGGTAAACTAGGCTTGCATTATCAAACTAGGTTTGCTGATACCGATATCGCCAAAAAAATTGTCCATATTGTCCATTCTTACTATGTATAGCATGTACTCAGTGGCGGCTCCTGAAAAAATTCTCAGGGGGGGCAATTTTTCTGATGATTTAGGTGACCTACACACATTTTAAAAAAGATATGTCCAGCAACAACATGAAGACAGGGGCAGCATATAAGTCAATACCAGAAGCATTTATTGACTGATCTCAAAAGTGTTGGCTTACAAAAGAAAAATAAGTTATCACAGTAAAAATAATCAAGGGTGTTCTTTCACATTCCTCAACACTGCATGAACAATATGCATTTCCATAAAACACCTCATCTAATTGTGCCACAAAGTTGACAAGTCCAAGAAAAATACCAGGGTTGGTGGAGCCCTCAGTTTCATCTTTGCCTCGCAAAGCTAACTCAAACACTCCGCAAAACTTCACACACTGGATTAGCCGGCTGAGGATGTGGCGGTTCTTGCTAACCTCATCGTTGTGGCGGCGGACAGCTAGCCTGTATCCCTCATACAGTTGAGTGGCAATTTTCAATCTCCCCAAAGCAGACAATCTCAAACAGCTATCCATGTGGGTCTTTGACACCTCATGTTTCTTAATCTTTTCTGAAAGATGGTGCATGTCCGTTACACCAGTCGCTGTCCAAGCGGTGCTGTCTGCCGTGCCGCCTTCAGGGTGAAAGAGTAAGCAGGGGTAGCAGAAGACTGCATTAGCTACATCGCAGCCTGCTAGCCAGGTTTTTCGTTCGTACCAATTTTTGGAAAATCCTCGGGTGTAGGACTTTCCCCCTTTAGTAGAAACCTGTTGAATTATTAAATTTGGTCTGGGAGGTCCTAATTGTTTCATTGCCAATTTATCTTGATTTGTTCGCCGACAAAAAGGAACTTCTTTCAAAGAGACAATCGAGTTGCACTGAACGCTAGCCATCTTGACAGTAGTACGTGAATTGATTGACGCTGCTACCCGCTCTTTTCTTAGTTACGTTCATGGTTATGTTACGTATGACGAAAGCGCGTAAGTGCAAGCCCTCCCGGAACCCATAGAGATTGTATTGAAAGCTCTGATATTTGAAAAAAAAAGATTTTACATGAGAGTCTATGAGAGACTTCTGGGGCGATTTTCAACCTGACTGAAATCGCCCCAAAAGGGGCGGGGCCATTTGAAGCACGACTTTAGCCTGATTGGACATTTAGTGGAAGATCAGACGTCTACATTAGAACACTGATAACTACTGTTGCCGTGATATAATTGATTAGAAAAAAAATCCCTTCCTTTTCCCGTTTGGCAGTGCGTCGCCCATATCGCCCTAATGAACACACCGCCCCTGCATGTACTGTTATAAAATGTGTGTAATAGCTGTTGTAATATGTGTAACATTATCCGTATGTGGCCTAAACTATGCACATGTCCTTCCTGTCATGAACCATGTCCACCCTGTCATGGAAGGCTTGCTGACAGAGTGGACAATGACAGGGTGGACATTTTTGGCTAATGTTAGCATTTAATGAGCACATGGTGGACCTTCACTTAGCAACATACTACAGTTAGCAAGCTGACTGTGTACTGTTTTACAAATATATTTCAAAGTTCTGATAGGTTTTTCTATCAATTGATATTTCACTATGACAGAGTGGACATGTTAAGCTTGACAACATCCAACTACACACATAATATGATGAAAATTATGAAACATAAGTGTAAATACTTACTCTGCAACTAGACACTGCTTCAGCCTTCATTGAAGAAAGACAAAATGCTCGTAGTGATGTCACTGAAAACATCAGTGGGTTTCTTAAAGGGGCAGTTACCCCATAATGACAGGGTGGACAGCAATTTCAGGGACACATGCAAAATGTTCAATATGATTATGAAAATACAATATACATGATCAAAATTACTTGTTTTATCAAATAACTTATTGTGGACAGTAAAACCATGTAATTTTTTTTTTGATTTAGTATCATTTAACCACTTATTACACACACTGTAGTTAGCAGAGCAGTGTGTGGGACATGCCAAAATCACCTACATCCAATGAAAAAAAATTAATAAAATGAAGGAAACACTTTTTTAGAGACTTATCATTCTACTGATATGTGTGCAAATGTTTGGCCACTTATAATAAGACCTCAGACTTTCATTATTCTGCTCCATTTTCATGATGACTGAGTGAGTCTGATGAGGACACCAAAGGCACCTCATAGTGATACTGACTCATCTACGAGCGTTATGTTTTCTGTTGTTGCAAACAGGAGGACGGGGGAGTCCATTGACAGCTTTGTCACTAGGCTAAGGGAAAAGGCAGCTACATGTGACTATGGTGCTTTAAGATATGAACTGATCAGAGACAAGATAGTGCTTGGCATAACTGATGAGGACACCCGCAGACGTTTGCTGAGAGAACGTGACCTGACACTGGTCTTGGCAGTGGAGACATGCCGTGCAGCAGAGCTTACTGATATACAGATAAGGTCCATGGAGCTAGAAAGGCAACATATGGACAATGTCAATGCTACATTCAGGCAGCCAGTAAAGAAATTCCCTTTTGCCACAGCTAATGCTAATACTACAGCCAACTCTGCAGTAGACAACCCCAATGCATGCCGATATTGTGGCATTTCTCATGGACGAGGAAAAGAACACTGCCCAGCCTATGGAAAAATATGCAAATCCTGTGGTACAGCTAATCACTTCGCAAGGGCCTGCATGAAAAGCAAGAGAAAGGAGGGTAAAGTGCACTCCATTGAAATAAACACAGACGAAGGGAACAACAGCACAGAGGATGTATATGCTAGCGAGTGCATAAGGGCAAAAGGAAAAAAATGGCTTGTCACTCTGCTACTTAATAATAAACCACAGCAATGCCAGCTAGATTCAGGGGCCACATGTAACGTTATGAGCCTTAAAGATAAAAGGAGGCTCGCGCCCAGAGACAAACTCACACAGAGTAGCACCAAGCTGAAACTGTATTCAGGCCAGTTCATGACCTCTTTAGGCCTGTTTGTGACAGAGTGTGTTTTACGTGGCCAGAAACACACTCTTGAGTTTGAAATAGTTGAGGCTAGTCAACAGCCATTACTGTCAGGTTCTACATGCGAGCGCCTTGGGCTTATTAACTTCACCATCCCAGCTGATCTTAACATTATAGACAAAGTCCAGGCTGGGCCCCTGAGCAAGGAGACTCTCCTAAGCAAGTACCATGATGTCTTCAACGCACCGGTCGAGTCAGTTCCCGGCGAAGTCCACTTTGAGTTGGATGCAGCAATCCAGCCTGTCCAGTGTGCACCTTGCAATGTACCAGTGGCCATGAAAGCAGCTACGAAGGCTCAGCTTGACAAATACGAAGCAGATGGCCACATCATATCCGTCACCGAGCCTACAGACTGGATAAGTAATATGGTTATCGTCAAGAAACCAGACAAGCTACGGATATGCATTGATCCTAAACACCTCAACCGGCCTCTGAGACGTTCACATTACATTATGCCCACGTTGGAGGATGTTCTTTACAAGCTCCCAAAGGCCAGAGTCTTCACGCTCGTGGACGCCAGAGATGCCTTCCTGCAGTGCAAGCTTGACGAGCCCAGCAGCTACATGACCACCTTTTGGACACCCTGGGGCAGGAAGAGGTGGTTGAAGCTCCCGTTTGGTGTCTCCGTGGCTCCAGAGGTGTATCAGCGGAAACAGCACGAGCTGTTGATGGGACTCAGAGCTCTGCCAGTAGTCACATGGGGCCTGAGGCACTGGGCGAAGGGCCAGGGGATCACCGGTCGGCCACTCCCTAACCCATCAATACTCCCCTTAGACAGTCAGGTGACACGCCTGTGCGGGAGCTCGCAGTCCACGCAGACAAGCCCCCTGTCTTTTCACGCTGCGGACGTCTGTCCCAGCCACCAAAAATACTTAATCTGTAGGTTTCTCATTAGGGATTGTTGACAGACAGTGATAAAAGTGAAGAAAGTATCAAAATGTGTTAAGTGGTTAACTGAATTTTTTTAAATACAAAATAATAAAAAATAATACTAAACAGCTGATGTTGGAAATTACTACTAGGTTTGTTTTGTTAGTGAATTGACAGTTCCTGTCCTATTTTATAAAAGGGAAGATGTTATGGGTGGAAGATGGCACAATGTTGCCATCTGTTGGTAAATGTTAATTACTGCAACTCCAGTGTTTTACCGGTGTACTTGAGATACCCGGATGTGTTGTAATTTAAAAAATATATATATTTAACCAGGTAAGCCAGTTGAGAACAGGTTCTCATTTACAACTGCGACCTGGCCAAGATAAAGCAAAGTAGTGCAATAAAAACAACACAGAGTTACATATGGGGTAAAAAACATAAAGTCAGAAATACAACAGAAAATATATATACAGTGTGTGCAAATGTAGCAAGTTATGGAGGTAAGGCAATAAATAGGCTATAGTGCAGAATAATTACAATAGTATTAACACTGGAATGCTAGATGTGCAAGAGATTATGTGCAAATAGAGATACTGGGGTGCAAAAGAGCAAAATAAATAACAATATAGGGATGAGGTAGTTGGGTGGGCTAATTTCAGATGGGCTGTGTACAGGTGCAGTGATCGGTAAGGTGCTCTGACAACTGATGCTTAAAGTTATTGAGGGAGATAAGAGTCTCCAGCTTCAGAGATTTTTGCAATTCGTTCCAGTCATTGGCAGCAGAGAACTGGAAGGAATGGCGGCCAAAGGAGGTGTTGGCTTTGGGAATGACCAGTGAGATATACCTGCTGGAGCGCAGACTACGGGTGGGTGCTGCTATGGTGACCAATGAGCTAAGATAAGGCGGGGATTTGCCTAGCAGTGATTTATAGATGGCCTGGAGCCAGTGGGTTTGACGACGAACATGTAGTGAGGACCAGCCAACAAGAGCGTACAGGTCACAGTGGTGGGTAGTGTATGGGGCTTTGGAGACAAAACGGATGGCACTGTGATAGACTACATCCAATTTGCTGAGTAGAGTGTTGGAGGCTATTTTGTAAATGACATCGCCGAAGTCAAGGATCGGTAGGATAGTCAGTTTTACGAGGGCATGTTTGGCAGCATGATTGAAGGAGGCTTTGTTGCGAAATAGGAAGCCGATTCTAGATTTAACTTTGGATTGGAGATTCTTTATGTGAGTCTGGAAGTTGAGTTTACAGTCTAACCAGACACCTAGGTATTTGTAGTTGTCCACATACTCTAGGTCAGACCCGTCGAGAGTGGTGATTCTAGTCGGGTGGGCGGGTGCCAGCAGCGTTCGATTGAAAAGCATGCATTTAGTTTTACTAGTGTTTAAGAGCAGTTGGAAGCTACTGAAGGATTGTTGTATGGCATTGAAGCTCGTTTGGAGGTTTGTTAACACAGTGTCCAATGAAGGGCCAGATGTATACAAAATGGTGTCGTCTGCGTAGAGGTGGATCTGAGAGTCACCAGCAGCAAGAGCGACATCATTGATATACACGGAGAAAAGTGTCGGCCCAAGAATTGAACCCTGTGGCACCCCCATAGAGACTGACATAGGTCCAGACAACAGGCCCTCCGATTTGACACACTGAACTCTATCTGAGAAGTAGTTGGTGAACCAGGCGAGGCAGTCGTTTGAGAAACCAAGGCTATTTAGTCTGCCAATAAGAATGCGGTGGTTGACAGAGTCGAAAGCCTTGGCCAGGTCGATGAAGACGGCTGCACAGTACTGTCTATTATCAATCGCGGTTATAATATCGTTTAGGACCTTGAGCGTGGCTGAAGTGCACCCGTGACCAGCTCGGAAACCGGATTGCATAGCGGAGAAGGTACGGTGGTATTCGAAATGGTCGATGATCTGTTTGTTAACTTGGCTTTCGAATACTTTCGAAAGGCAGGGCAGGATGGATATAGGTCTGTAGCAGTTTGGATCTAGAGTGTCACCCCCTTTGAAGAGGGGGATGACCGCGGCAGCTTTCCAATCTCTGGGGATCTCAGACGTTATGAAAGAGAGGTTGAACAGACTAGTAATAGGGGTTGCGACAATTTCGGCGGCTAGTTTTAGAAAGAAAGGGTCCAGATTGTCTAGCCCAGATGATTTGTAGGGGTCCAGATTTTGCAGCTCTTTCAGAACATCAGCTGTCTGAATTTGTGTGAAGGAGAAGCGGGGGGGGGGGGCATGGGCAAGTTGCAGCAGAGGGTGCAGAGTTGGTGGCCGGGTTAGTGGTAGCCAGATGGAAAGCATGGCCAGCCGTAGCAAAATGCTTGTTGAAATTCTCGATTATTGTAGATTTATCGGTGGTGATAGTGTTTCCTAGCCTCAGTGCAGTGGGCAGCTGGGAGGAAATGCTCTTATTCTCCATGGACTTTACAGTGTCCCAAAACTTTTTGGAGTTAGTGCTACAGGATGCAAATTTCAGTTTGAAAAAGTTAGCCTTTGCTTTTCTGACTGCTTGTGTATATTGGTTCCTAACTTCCCTGAAAAGTTGCATATCGCGGGGGCTATTTGATGCTAATGCTGTACGCCACAGGATGTTTTTGTGCTGGTCAAGGGCAGTCAAGTCTGAGGAGAACCAGGGGCTATATCGGTTCTTAGTTCTGTATTTTTTGAATGGGGCATGTTTATTTAAGATTGAGAGGAAATTACTTTTAAGGAACAACCAGGCATCCTCTACTGACGGAATGAGATCTATATCCATCCAGGATACCTGGGCCAGGTCAATTAGGAAGGCCTCCTCGCTAAAGTGTTTTAGGGAGCGTTTGACAGTGATGAGGGGTGGTCGTTTGACCGCGGACCCGTTACGGACGCAGGCAATAAGGCAGTGATCGCTGAGATCCTGGTTGAAGACAGCTGAGGTGTATTTAGAGGGTATGTTAGTCAGGATGATATCTATGAGGGTACCCATGTTTACGGATTTAGGGTTGTACCTGGTAGGTTCGTTGATAATTTGCGTGAGGTTGAGGGCATCTAGCTTGGATTGTAGGATGGCTGGGGTATTAAGCATATCCCAATTTAGGTCACCAAGCAGTACAAACTCTGAGGATAAATGGGGGGCAATCAATTCACATATGGTGTCTAGGGCACAGCTGGGGGCTGAGGGGGGTCTGTACCAAGCGGCAACAGTGAGAGACTTATTTCTGGAAAGGTGGATTTTTAGAAGTAGAAGCTCAAACTGTTTGGGCACAGACCTGGATAGTATGATAGAGCTCTGCAGGCTATCTCTACAGTAGATTGCAACTCCACCCCCTTTGGCAGTTCTATCTAGAAATATACTGAATATACTGAATATACTGAACAAGACTGGTTACTCGCATCAATGCCTCTGCCTCGTCATTTAACATTCAAACAGTAGGTGGCGGCAATAGTCCAACTCGGCCATAAAACCTTGAAGAAGAAGAAGCAGTAGAACTGTGCTGTGAAGACGGTCGCTTTTGTGTCCGTTTCAAATGTATTACTACAGGTATGTAATAGCGCGTTTAAACTTTCTAATATCGAAAGAACATGTCATAACATACTAGTTAACAAATCCGTCAAGGTATTATCACGCTTGGTGAAGGTTTTATGTGTTATGTTTTTGTCAAACCGAGTAAAGAACGTGATAAGTCACATCGCTGGAGACTGGGTTTATGAGGGAATGAAACATTATTTAGTCAAGATAAATTCATAAAGAATCAATTTATTTGAGATTTCTGAATTGGTTTTACATGTTATTGTTTTTTTTTGGATACATTGTTTTTAACGGTAAAATGGCGGCGCCTCTCGGTCAGCGTCAACGGACTTCAGCGCGGGTGCATCAGATAGACAATTTCACGGTTGCACTACTGTTTTCAAGCTGAATGTAATGATTATCAGTTTTCTACATGTGTAGTAATATTCAGACACATTCAGTTGCCTACCACCGTCAGCAAACGTAATAATAATATAATAATATATCCAAAGCAACTTAAAGTAATGCGTGCATACATTCTTATGTATGGGTGGTCGCGGGGATCGAACCCACTACACTGGCGTTAAAAGCACCATGCTCTACCAATTGAGCTACAGAGGACCACATTAATGATGGTGTTGAAGTCGTGGGTGAACAGGAAGTATAGGAGCACGCGCCCCTGAGAGGCCCCTGTGTTAAAGGTCAGCGTGGAGGATGTGTTGTTGCCTACCCTCACCACCTGGGGGCGGCACGTCAGGAAGTCCAGGAGCCAGTTGCAGAGGGAGGTGTTCAGTCCCAGGGTCCTTAACTTACTGATGAGCTTGGAGGGCACTATGGTGTTGAACGCTGAGCTGTAGTCAATGAACAACATTCTTACGTGGGTGTGCCTTTTGTCCAGATAGTGCAATAGAGATTACGTCATCTGTGCGTCTTTTTGGGCTGTAGACTAATTGGAGTGGGTGGTCCTCCCATGTTTTTAAAATTGTATAAACTGCCTTAATTTTGCTGGACCCCAGGAAGAGTAGCTGCTTGCAGCAGCTAATGGGGATCCATAATAAATACAAATACAAAATGCACCCCTTCCCAGTCATGTGAAATCCATAAATTAATTCATTTCAATTGACTGATTTCCTTATATGAACAGTAACTCAGTAAAAACATTGAAATTGTTGCATGTTGCGTTTTATATTTTTGTTCAGTATACTTCGTTTCTATTTGATAACTTGATAGTTTTTTATTCCTTAAGGTCCTCTGCTCAGGCAGTAGCTGTCAGCCAGCCAGACCATCTATCATCATCTGCTTCCCATACTGGACTGTCTTTAATCATCCTAAAAACAGGCGCAATGGATTATGGTCAGTACATTATGGCCTTTAATTAACCTATTTAGCTAGACTGCCTAAGAGCTGTCTGTCAATCATTTTACTAGTTCTTCAAAGAAAGATAAGGCATTCCTTCACGAACTCTCTCTCCCTCTCGTGATTGTGTTTACATTCCTCTCTCATGCCATCTGTGTGTATCTAATCTAACGTAGCAGACGTAAAAGTACCCTTCTAGAGATCTGTATCTTTCCGAGTCGGGGGGCGGGGAAACAGGCGCAATGGATTATGGTCATTGTAGTGAATTACCACGTTTCTGCACTGAACTAGGTTGAATATTTGCTTACTGAAAACTACAACTCACTTTAGCCCAGCGTACCACATACTGTAGTTCCTGACTTGATTTCTCTCGTTAATGATTTGATTTCTCTCTAGAAAGACGGAGTGTTGGGCTCACACAACAAAAAAAACTACATGGAATTCTAGTAATTGAACCGACGTCAGTTGTTTAATAACACAAAAAATATATAGAAACACAAATAATACAATGAAGACAAGGTTATTCAGGAAAATAGAACATAGTGCTGCCTAGAACAAACTGCAACCTTGTACTAAATGGTTTTTGAGTCATTTATGTGAATTTAAGTGCACACACTTTATGTGAATAAATGAATGTTTTGTTGTCAATGATTAGTTACCTGATATATGGAAATTAGATTAACAATAAAAATATAATATATTTTTTGAGAATACAGAAAGTGCCAGAACTGTCAAGACAATAACTTTAGTGTCTGTTTCTCATTATTACTACAGGACGACTATAATTAGGTCTGAGGCCGGTAACATCAACAGTGAGGACAAACCCAGCCTGCCTCTCTCCTTCCACACTGAGTCCAAACCTACAGTCACTGGTTCCTGATTGTGACAGTGGAGCCCAGTTTGCACTGCAGGATCCAGAGATGGCATCAGTGAAGCTGGAAGAATGCAGTCAAACACTGGAGCTGAATGTCATCAACATTAAAGATGAAGAAGAGGAGGATAAGGTTGGGGAATCTGTTTCTCAGAGTAAGAGCAGGTTCTATCTAAGTTTGTTATTCTATGAACTGAGTCTGTGTAGTGACTAACCCTCGTGATAGTGAGTAGAGGATGATATGGCTCATCATTTTCATGACCTTGTCCCCTTTTTAGTTTTTGACTCCTACCCAGTTTTAGAATAGTTTTATTCCCCTTTTGTAATTGTACAGCCTACTTATATGAATTCATATGTCTTATGGTACAGCCAGAAGAGGACTTGCCACCCCTCAGAGCCTGGTTCCTCTTTAGGTTTGTTTCCGAGGTTGCTGCCTTTCTAGGGAGTTTTTCGTGGCCACTGTGCTTCTACATCTGCATTGCTTGCTCTTTTGGGGTTTTAGGCTGGGTTTCTGTAAAGCACTTTGTGACAACTGCTGATGTAAAAATGGGCTTCGTAAAATACATTTGATTGACATGTATATTACACCAACTGACTGGTTCTTCTGATGTTGTTCACACAGGAGACCACGTTGAGACATTCTCTACATCCAGAGAGCAACAGCAGGAAGATCACAGAGCTAAGAGGTCTCACCACTGCCCACATTGTGAGGAGATTTTCCCATTTCTATCAAAGCTAAAAAGACACCTAAAAATACACACAGGAGAGAAGCCTTTACTCCTGCTCTGACTGTGGGGAAGTTTCTCTCAAAGAGCAACTTAAAAAGCACACAGCAAATACATACAGGAGAGAAGCCTACTCCTCTCTGACTGTGGGAAGAGTTTCTCCCGATCAGCTTAAAATCACATGAACGAATACATACAGGAGAGAAGCCTTACTCCTGCTCTGACTGTGTAAAATGCTTCCATCAACAGCTTAAAAATCACATCAGAGAACACATACAGGAGAGAAGCCTTACTACTGCTCTGACTGTGGGAGGAGTTTCTCCCGATTGGATACCTTAAAAACACATGAACGTATACATACAGGAGAGAAGCCTTACTCCTGCTCTGACTGTGTAAAATGCTGTAAAACATCAACTGAGCTAAAAGTTCATCAGAGATCACACACAGGAGAGAAGCCTTACGTCTGCTCTGACTGTGTAAAATGCTTCAAAACATCAACTGAGCTAAAAGTTCATCAGAGATCACACACAGGAGAGAAGCCTTACGTCTGCTCTGACTGTGTAAAATGCTTCAAAACATCAACTGAGCTAAAGCTTCATCAGAGAACACACACAGGAGAGAAGCCTTACTTCTGCTCTGACTGTGGGAGGAGTTTCTCCCGATTGGATACCTTAAAAACACATGAACGTATACATACAGGAGAGAAGCCTTACGCCTGCTCTGACTGTGTAAAATGCTTCACAACATCAACTGAGCTAAAAGTACATCAGAGAGCACACACAGGAGAGAAGCCTTACTTCTGCTCTGACTGTGGGAAGAAGTTTCTCCCGATCTAATAACTTAAAAATCACATGAACGTATACATACAGGAGAGAAGCCTTACGTCTGCTCTGACTGTGTAAAATGCTTCAAAACATCAACTGAGCTAAAAGTGCATCAGAGAACACACACAGGAGAGAAGCCTTACGTCTGCTCTGACTGTGTAAAATGCTTCAAAACATCAACTGAGCTAAAAGTACATCAGAGAGCACACACAGGAGAGAAGTCTTACTTCTGCTCTGACTGTGGGAGGATTCTCATTCCTTAAAATCACAAACTTATGAAGCCTTTCGTCTGCTCTGACTGTGTAAAATGCTTCACAACATCAACTGAGCTAAAAGTACATCAGAGAGCACACACAGGAGAGAAGCCTTACTTCTGCTCTGACTGTGGAAAAAGTTTCTCCCGATCTAATAGCTTAAAATCACATGAACTACATACAGGAGAGAACCCTTACGTCTGCTCTGACTGTGTAAAATGCTTCAAAACATCACCTGAGCTAAAAGTGCATCAGAGAGCACACACAGGAGAGAAGCCTTACGTCTGCTCTGACTGTGTAAAATGCTTCAAAACTTCAACTGAGCTAAAAGTTCATCAGAGAACACACACAGGAGAGAAGCCTTACTTCTGCTCTGACTGTGGGAGGAGTTTCTCTCACCAGAGCAACTTAAAAACACACCAACGTCTACATCAAGGAGAAAAGCCACATCAGTTCTCTCAGACCTGCTAAGATTAGTCACTCCATCACTTAATTCTCATCTCATAAAAGCAGTTGTAACGTTGAAAACAACAAAAATATAAACGCCACATGCAACAATTTCCAAGATTTTGCTGAGTTACAGTTCATATAAGGAAATCAGTCAATTGAAATAAATGAATTAGGCCCTAATCTATGGATTTCACATGACTGGGCAGGGGCGCAGCCATGGGTGGCCTAGGAGGTCATAGCCCACCCTGGGGAGCCTGGCCCAGCCAATCAGAATGAGTTTTTCCCCACAAAAGGTCTTTATTCCAGACAGAAATACTACTCAGCACCCCGCCCCCCTTCCCCTCAGACAATCCTGCAGGTGAAGTAGCCGGATGTGGAGGTCCTGGGCTGGCGTGGTTACATGTGGTCTGCGGTTGTGAGGCGGGTTGGACGTACTGCCAAATTCTCTAAAACGATATTGGAGGCGGCTTATGGTAGAGAAATAAACATTGAATTCTCTGGCAACAGCTCTGGTGGATATTCCTGCAGTCATCATGACAATTGCACGCGCCCTCAAAACTTGAGACATCTGTGACATTGTGTTGTGTGGCCTTTTATTGTCCCCAGCACAAGGTGCATCTGTGTAATGATCATGCTGTTTAATCAGCTTCTTGATATACCACACCTGTCAGGTGGATGGATTATCTTGGCAAAGGAGAAATGCTCTCTAACAGGGATGGAAACAAACTTGTGCACAGCATTTGAGAGAAATATGCTTTTTGTGCGTATGGAACATTTCTGGAATTTTTATTTCATTGATTCATGTATTTGGATAACTGTAATGAACTTAATTGATCTGCTAATAAAAAATAAATGTTCTACATGAATTTGTGCTGGTCAACCTTTGTTTTTTCGTTTTCTATACAGTAAATATGCTTTTGTTAGATTCATGGAATTCAAAATGTATATGTCTATTTATCTACTAAAAACGTCACTACACCTCCACATCACCATGGGGACAAGCCAATGTGCCAGCCACCAGTATTCTCACTAATGCATATGTAATATTTTAAAAAACTTAGACCCCCAACATAAAGAAATAAAATAAAACTATGTTTCTTTTTTCTAGCTAATCCATTTCACTTTGGTATTCTACATGCAATATTTTACATGTAGGAGTTAGTCCGTAGCAGGTGTGTGGTTGTTGGGAGGAAAATATGGAGGAAGTGCTGTTTGATTCTGATGGCGCGCGGTGGAGGGAAGTTGGTAAGAATGAATGGAACATGGAGCTAAAAGACCAAAAGTTGTAAACGAACATTGTTTCTTGTTGGAGTGCGTCAACAATTATGTATTTTTGGGAGACCCATTTGAGGTCAGGAAGATGGTAAAGGAGGCAGTAGGAAAGGTCAATGGAGCCGATCAGGGAGGCAGCCGCTAGAAGCAGCCTAACGACGACTCAGACCGCAGCTCCAGTCCGTCTGTCTTGCGCTGTGGACCAGCACGTGGAAGGAGGGAACAGAAAGAGGCCGCTGCTGCCCTCTTGCACGCCACAAAGTCAGGAGAGACTCTTCAACTCGAGCCTTCCTTCTCTAGGACTGCGCAATGTGATTTACATAAATGAGACACACACCAGACACCGGGGCTGGCTGGCCCTGTCACGGTTTCGGCCGAGGCTGCCTCTCTCCCTTGTTCGGGCAGGCTTCGGCGTTCGTCGTCTCCGAATTCTAGCTGCCACCGATTGATGTTTCATGTTCGTTTGCTTTTGTCTGTTTGTTTCTACACCTGTTTCTGTTTTGTAGTAATTAGTGTCCTATAAGTTTCTCGTTGTGTTTGTCTTGTGTTGTGTGTGATTGTTACCGTCAGTCTGTGTATTGCTCGGTTGAGCGTTATTTTCTCCACTGTTTGCTGGAGCGTTCGTTGCACTTGTGTGTGCACTTATTTCATCCTGACGCACCTGTTTGTGCGCATTGTCTTTTCGCCTTCGTGCGTATTTTGCTGTCAGGCTTATTTCGTCCTGTTGCCTGTGTTTAGGCAGGAATACAGCTTTTTGAATTCAGTCTGCTTCCTGCGTTTGATTCCTACACCACACCTACAACACGACCTGACAGAATCACACACCCTACAGTATGGAATCAGCAGGAGCCGAAGCAGCACATTCAAGACTGGAAACCCAGGTTCGGGAACAGCAAGAGCAGCTCCTGCAGATGGGGGCCGCCCTGCAGGAGGTGATGACCACCCTCCGAGGCTGGGGTCCGCCTCCACCGCCAGCCGCCCTGCCAGCACCATCGGCCAGCCCACCCAGTCCAGCGCCGGAACCTCGCGGAGTCCGACTATCTCTCCCGAGGTCCTACGACGGGACCGCAGCTGGGTGTCAGGGATTCCTGCTCCAGGTAGAGCTGTACCTGGCCACAGTACATCCGGCACCTTCAGGGCATGAGAGCGTGTCCGCCCTGATCTCCTGCCTGGCCGGTAAAGCGTTGGAGTGGGCCAACGGGAGTGGAGGAAGATCGACGCCACGACTATTACATACACCGAGTTCTCCCGCCGCTTTAGGGCGGTGTTCGACTCATCCCCGGAGGGAAAGCGGCGGGGAGCGTCTGGTCTTCCTCAGGCAGGGGAGGAGGAGTGCCCAGGAATTCGCACTCGAATTCCGTACTCTAGCGGCAGATGCAGGGTGGAATGAGCGGGCCCTCATCGATCTATACCGATGTAGCCTCAGAGAGGACGTCCGTCGGGAGCTGGCCTGTAGGGACACCAGTCTCACTTTCGACCAGCTGGTCGACATGTCAATCAGGTTAGATAACCTATTGGCTACCCGCGGGACGTCCTGAGGGGGGTCCGTCCATTCCATCCTCCAGCGCATCCGAGCCGTGTCCTATGGAGCTCGGGGCGCTGGCGCTAGAGATAGGAGGAGTCGGCAGACTAGGGGGTCCATCCACTGCACCAACTGTGGTCGGGGAGGACACACCGCGGCTAGGTGCTGGGGATGGCCTCCTAGGGGAGATGACGACAGGTCCCGCACTGGGGATTCCTTCCAGGTGAGTAGGCGCCCCACTCACCCAGAGCTCTCTGTTGCCCATTTCTGTATGCCTGTATGTTTTCCACAGGTAGCACCTCATGCCCAGCATAAGGCGCTGGTAGATTCAGGCGCAGCTGGGAATTTTATTGATAAAAGTTTTGTTTAGCGTTAGGGATTCCCCTCATTCCTGTTGATGTTCCTTTTCCCGTTCACGCCCTAGATAGTCGTCCGTTGGGTACGGGCTTGATCAGGGAGGTCACGGCGCCACTTAGGATGTGTGCGCAGGGGGATCATCAGGAGATGATTCAGCTGTTCCTGATTGACTCTCCTGCGTATCCGGTGGTGCTGGGCATGCCCTGGTTGAGTACCCATAACCCAGTGATTTCATGGCAGGAGAGGGCTCTGATGGAGTGGTCTGCTCAGTGTGTGGGTAGATGTTTGGGCGTTTCCGTAGGGGGCTACCTCGGTGGAGAGTCCAAACCAGGTGCCCGCATTGCACATTCCACCTGAGTATGGGGATTTGGCTATCGCGTTTAGTAAGGCGAGGGCGACGCGGTTGCCACCCCATAGGCAGGGGGATTGTGCGATAAACCTTCAGGCAGGAGCTGCGCTCCCACGGAGTCATGTGTATCCTCTGTCTCAGGAGGAGAAGAAAGCTATGGAGATTTACATAGACGAATCGCTGAGACAAGGATACATACGGCCGTCCACTTCCCCGCGTCCTCGAGTTTCTTTTTCGTGAAGAAGAAGGATGGTGGTTTGCGTCCGTGCATCGATTACCGTGGTCTCAATCAGATTACGGTGAAGTATAGTTATCCACTCCCGCTGATTGCGACCATGACTGAGTCGTTGCATGGGGCGCGTTTCTTCACGAAATTAGATCTCAGGAGCGCGTACAACTTGGTGCGCATCAAGAAGGATGATGAATGGAAAACAGCCTTTAGTACCACCTCGGGCCATTACGAGTATCTAGTCATGCCATACAGGTTGATGAATGCTACGTCGGTTTTCCAATCATTTGTGGATGAGATCTTCAGGGACATGCAGGGACAGGGAGTCGTTGTGTACATAGATGACATTCTCGTGTACTCACCTACCCGTGTCGAGCATGTGGCCCTGGTGCGCAGAGTGTTGCGGAGGCTGGTGGAGCACGACCTGTATGTGAAGGCAGAGAAGTGTCTGTTTTTCCAGGAGTCTATCTCCTTTTTGGGGTATCAGTTGTCCGCGTCAGGGGTGAAGATGGAGGTAGACCGAGCGTCGGCCGTGCGTAATTGGCAAACACCAACCACTGTGAAAGAGGTGCAGCAGTTTTTGGGGTTTGCGAATTACTACCGGAGGTTTATCCGGGGTTTTGGGCAAGTGGCAGCTCCCATCACGTCTCTCTTGAAGGGGGTTCCGGTGCGTCTGCAGTGGTCAGTCGAGGCGGACAGGGCGTTTGGGAGGCTGAAGGACCTGTTTACCTCGGCTCCGGTGCTGGCGCATCCGGATCCCTCTTTACCATTTCAGGTAGAGGTGGACGCGTCTGAGGCCGGTATTGGCGCCGTGCTTTCACAACGGTCAGGCGCGCCACCTAAACTCCGCCCCTGTGCCTTCTATTCCAAGAAGCTCAGCCCGGCGGAGCGAAATTATGACATAGGGGACAGGGAGCTGTTAGCTGTGGTACAGGCCCTTAAGGTGTGGAGGCACTGGCTTGAGGGGGCTCAACACCCTTTCCTCATTTTGACGGACCACCGTAACCTGGAGTACATCCGGGCAGCGAGGAGGCTGAACCCTCGGCAGGCTAGATGGAGTATGTTTTTGACCCGTTTCTCTTTTAAGATCACCTACATCCCTGGGTCACAAAACGGGAAGGCAGATGCGCTGTCTCGGCTGTATGACGGGGAGGAGAGGTTCGTGGAGCCCACTCCCATACTGCCGGAGTCGTGTCTAGTGGCACCGGTGGTGTGGGAGCTCGATTCTGAGCTCGAGCGGGCATTACGCACCGACCCTAGTCCACCACAATGCCCGGAGGGTCGGAAGTATGTTCCGCTCGAGTGTCGGGATCGATTGATCTATTGGGCTCACACGTCACCCTCCTCTGGACACCCGGGTATCGGCCGGACAGTGCACTGTCTTAGTGCCAAATATTGGTGGCCCACGTTGGCCAGGGATGTGAGGGTTTATGTTTCCTCCTGCTCGGTGTGCGCCCAGTGTAAGGCGCCTAGACATCTGCCTAGGGGTAAGTTACTGCCCCTGCCCGTTCCACAACGACCATGGTCCCACCTCTCGGTGGATTTTATAACTGACCTTCCCCTCTCTCAAGGGAATACTACCATCCTGGTCGTTGTGGACCGGTTCTCTAAGGCCTGTCGTTTGCTCCCCATGCCGGGTCTTCCTACTGCCCTGCAGACCGCCGAAGCTATATTCACCCATGTGTTCCGGCACTACGGGGTGCCCGAGGACATTGTGGCTGACTGAGGTCCCCAATTCACCTCCAGAGTCTGGAGAGCTTTTATGGAGCGGTTGGGGGTCTCGGTGAGCCTCACCTCGGGTTACCACCCGAGAGTAATGGGCAGGTGGAGCAGCGTTAACCAGGATGTGGGTAGGTTTCTCAGAACGTACTGCCGGGATCGGCCGGAGGAGTGGGCGAGATATGTGCCCTGGGCCGAGATGGCACAGAACTCTCTCCGCCACTCCTCCACCCAACTAACCCCTTTTCAGTGTGTTTTGGGGTACCAGCCGGTTCTGGCACCATGGCATGAGAGCCAGATCGAGGCCCCCGCTGTGGATGAGTGGGTGCGGCGCTCGGAGGAGACGTGGGACGCTGCACACGTCCATCTGCAGCGTGCCATACGTCGACAGAAGACGAGCGCCGACCTACACCGCAGTGAGGGGCCAGTGTACGCACCTGGAGATCGAGTCTGGCTCTCTGCCAGAAACCTGCCCCTCCGCCTGCCCTGTCGGAAGCTGGGTCGGCGGTTTGTAGGGCCATTTAAAGTCCTGAGAAGGTTGAACGAGGTATGTTATAGATTACAGTTACCAGTTGAGTATAAGTGTATTAACCCCTCGTTCCATGTGTCCCTTCTCAGGCCGGTGGTAACAGGCCCACTCCAAGAACATGAGATCTTGGAGACCCCCCGGCCCGTTGGACATCGAGGGGTACCGGCGTACACCGTGAGATCCATCTTGGATTCTAGACGTCGGAGAGGGGGTCTTCAGTATCTAGTGGAGTGGGAGGGTACGGTCCGGAGGAGCGGTGCTGGGTGCCGAGGAGAGACATCTTGGACCCGTCGCTCCTGACGGAATTCCATCGGGGGTATCCGACGCGCCCTGCGCCGCGGCCTCCGGGTCGTCCCCAAGGCCGGAGTCGGCGCGCGTCTGGAGCCGCGCGTCAAGGGGGGTACTGTCACGGTTTCGGCCGAGGCTGCCTCTCTCCCTTGTTCGGGCAGGCTTCGGCGTTCGTCGTCTCCGAATTCTAGCTGCCACCGATTGATGTTTCATGTTCGTTTGCTTTTGTCTGTTTGTTTCTACACCTGTTTCTGTTTTGTAGTAATTAGTGTCCTATAAGTTTCTCGTTGTGTTTGTCTTGTGTTGTGTGTGATTGTTACCGTCAGTCTGTGTATTGCTCGGTTGAGCGTTATTTTCTCCACTGTTTGCTGGAGCGTTCGTTGCACTTGTGTGTGCACTTATTTCATCCTGACGCACCTGTTTGTGCGCATTGTCTTTTCGCCTTCGTGCGTATTTTGCTGTCAGGCTTATTTCGTCCTGTTGCCTGTGTTTAGGCAGGAATACAGCTTTTTGGAATTCAGTCTGCTTCCTGCGTTTGATTCCTACACCACACCTACAACACGACCTGACAGGCCCGCAGGCTCAGCTACGTGCTGTTTTGTCCTGGACGTCCAGAAGGACATGTTCGCCAGCAACGTGGTGGACAATATACTCAACAACAGCAGGGTGGAGAGAGCCATTGTGGAGGTGGCCACTGAGTGTGACCCTGTGGCCACCGAGGCCGGGGTTGAACATAAAGCGGTCAGCAAGGTGAGGCGGAAAGCCTTTATTAGGTGGACAGGATGATGCTCTTCAATGGCTTCTTCTGGAGCATCCAGATCCACAAAGGCCAGCTAGAGATGGTGAAGAAAGCTGCTACAGAGAACAACGCTCCCCTTGTCTTCCTGCCCTCAAGTCTCACATCCACTACCTGCTCATCACCTTTATCCTCTTCTGACACAACATCAAGGCTCCCCGCATCGCCGCCGGCAACAACCTCAACATCCCCATATTCAGCACGTTGATACGTAAATTGGGAGGATTCTTCATTTGGCGAAAACATCGACGAGACGCCAGACGGAAAGAAGGACGTCTTGTACAGATCTCTATTCTATGTATATTACACGGAGGAGTTGCTGAGGCAGCAGCAGTTCCTGGAGGTCTTCCTGGAGGGCACGCGCTCCCGGTAGCGGCAAGCCCTCCCCGGCACGCGCCGGCATGCTCTCCATCGTGGTGGACGCCCTGTGCAACGGCGTCATCCCCGAAGTGATGGTGGTGCCCGTGGGCATCTCCTATGGCAACTACAACAGTGAGCAGCTGGGGAAGCCCAAGAAGAATGGGAGTCTGTGGGGCGTCGCTCGCGGAGCGTTAACGGATGCTGCGGAAGAACTACGGCTGTGTGAGAGTGGACTTCACCCAGCCGTTCTCTCTGTGTCAATAGCAACTAGCCAACTCCCTCTTTTAACCTACAAATGTCAACTAACTCACATTGTAAGGGTACGATATAGAAAACCATAATTCGTTTTATTAATTTTATATTATTTATATTAGTTAATTACTGGACAAGTCCAGATAGACCTGTTTCAGTCCGTTGTCTTTCGTGTGGTGCCTAATGAACACGTCCCAGTCTTACCCGCTCACAAACAGAAAGGAGATGAAATTCATCTTAAATAAAGTTATTGTATAAGTGGGTCAGACTTGTGGAAATGTAAGATTGTTGAAACACTGTGGGTGAAATGTGTCACACACAAGAGTACTGGGCCCGGTTTCCAAAAGCATCTTAAGGCTACATTTATTGTTAGAACTTTCATAGGAGCATTGATAAATCTCCAAGCTGTTTCTCAAAACCATTGCTACTTAAGTTGCACTGGAAAACGGGGGGCCAGTATGAAAATGTATGCACTCACTAACTGTAAGTCGCTCTGGATAAGAGCGTCTGCTTAATGGCTAAAATGTAAAAAATTTAAATGAAGTTCCCTGTCAGGGTGAAGGAGACTGAGGTGGCAAGAATAAGGGATGTCCAGCATGTCTCCTATCCGGAGGTGGTGAGAAGAGTTGGCCTTACATTGGCAGTAGAATGGCCTTACTGAAGAGCTCAGTGACTTTCAACGTCGCACCTTTCCAACAAGTCAGTTCATCAAATTTCTGCTTTGCTAGAGCTGCCCCGGTCAACTGTAAGTGCTGTTATTGTGAAGTGGAAACATCTAGGAGCAACAACGGCTCAGCCGCGAATTGGTCGGCCACACAAGCTCACAGAATGGGACTGCTGAAGAGCGTAGCTAAAAATCGTCTGTCATCGGTTGCAGCACTCACTAGCGACTTCCAAACTGCCTCTGGAAGCAACGTCAACACAATAACTGTTCGTCGGGAGCTTCATGAAAAGGGTTTCCATAGCCGAGCAGCCGCACTGCACAAGCCTAAAATCCCCATGCGCAATGCCAAGCGTCGGCTGGAGTGGTGTAAAGCTCGCCGCCATTGGACTCTGGAGCAGTGGAAACGCATTCTCTGGAGTGATGAATCAGACTTCATGCGAGGTCCATACAGAAATGGTTTGTCGACATCGGTGTGGAAGAACTTGACTGGTCTGCACAGAGCCCTGACCTCAACCCCATCAAACACCTCTGGGATGAATTGGAATGCCAACTGCGCGCCAGGCCTAATCACCCAACATCTGTGTCCGACCTCACTAATGCTCTTGTGGCTGAATGGAAACAAGTCCCCACAGCAATGTTCCAACATCTAGTGGAAAGCCTTCCCAGAAGAGTGGAGGCTGTTATAGCAGCAAAGGGGGGACCAACTCCATATTAATGCCCATGATTTTGGAATGAGATGTTCGATGAGCAGGTGTCCACATACTTTTGGTCATGTACAACAGAGGCATTACAAGGAATCTTGTCGAATCGATGATTGTTCTGGCCACACAGGCACCTGAGCCTGTGTAGGGATGTGATTTGGATTATCACTGAAGGAGTGGGGTGGGGAATATATATATATATATTGTTGTATTGTATATGACATTGGTATTCCCCCCAATGGATATTTGTATTTATTGTTTACTACCAGTACAGTAGGTGGCGGGTGCCGAATACATTACGATGTTACAGGTGTCAAACTTATGGGCATGTGGCAGCAGTGTGTAGGAGGGAGGCTCCAAGGTGTGAGAAGTGTGCAGAAGGGCATGAGACAAAGGAATGTGTAGCGTTGGGAAAAGTAGTGGTATGTGCATGGGGCCGGGGATCAGAAATGTCCTGAGAGAGGCAGGTTGAGGTTTCCAGGGTAAGAGTAATGAAGAAGTTGTCATATGCTGAGGCAGTGAAGGAAGTAGAGGAAGATGGGTGGGGAGGAGTGGTGAACCAATGCAGGGGGATAGGACAGCAAGTGATATATGTTTCAGTAAGATTGGATTTTTAGCATTTATAGCAATTTACATTTTAGTCATTTAACCGACCCTCTTATCCAGAGCGACTTACAGTTAGTGAGTGAATACATTTTCATACTGGCCCCCCGTGGGAATCGAACCCACAACCCTGGCGTTGCAAGCGCCATGCTCTACCAACTGAGCTCCACGGGGGCCCTATGGTTATTAATTGTACCGCAGGGATGGAACGTAAGTCTAAGAAAATGGAGGTTGTGGTGGCAGCTGCAGAGAGGTATTTGGGTGTAGGAGACTTGACATCAGAAGAGTTACAGGGAGTGTTAAGTGGTGATGTTCCATCCTCTCAGGTTGAGGGCATGAGGTAGGAGTGAATATATTTAAATAGTGGAGTGGGGTGGTGTTAATTATCAATAATAATTTTGAATTTGTGAGTGTAGTGTTAGATGGTAGGGTATTTTATTTTATTTTTCAAGCAAAATATAAGGGAGTTGTACACTACTCTAGTAGGTGGCGGTAATGCAACAAATTGGATGCCAACCGCCGTTAAACCTCATCGAAGAAGAAGAAGAAGAAGACGACAGTAGGTGTTATGGGTGGAAGATGGCACAATGATCCCATCTGTTGGTAAATGTTAATTACTGCAACTCCAGTGTTTTACCGCAATACCCCGACAGAAGGCATGGATAGCAGCCCGGCCCAGCGCCTCATGGCACGGCGTTTAAAAGCAGCTCTGCCAGTAGCAAGCACTCTCCTGGAGCCATGTGTGGTGACAGACGTGCTGGTGAAGCTACGTCACAGAAGACAGGTGTCCAAGTTCATCTACGACAAATCAGCAAAATACTTACCTGAGCTCAGGGTGGGTGAAACGGTGCGAATGAAGCAACTACCAGGGGACCGGACGGGCCTCTGGAGACTCGGATCCTGTGTACAGAAAGTGGCACCACGCTCCTACTTGGTCGAAGTGAATCGATCACTGTACCGTCGTAACAGGGTTGACCTTCGGATTGCTGAGCCAGCATCTACTCAGAACTCTGATGGTCATAGGGGTCGCATGACAAAAGACGGAACCCCAGCAAGTCACATGGGGCCTGAGGCACTGGGCGAAGAGCCAGGGGATCACCGGTCGGCCACTCCCTCGCCCATCAATACTCTCCTTAGACAGTCAGGTGACACGCCTGTGCGGGAGCCCGCAGTCCACGCCGACAAGCCCCCTGTCTTTTCACGCTGCGGGCGTCTGTCCCAGCCACCAAAAATACTTAATATGTATGTTTGTCATTAGGGATTGTTGACAGACAGTGATAAAAGTGAAGAAAGTATCAAAATGTGTTGTGGTTAACTGAATTTTTTTAAATAAAAAATAATACTAAACAATGGATGTTGGAAATTACTACTAGGTTTGTTTTGTTAGTGAATTGACAGTTCCTGTCCTATAATATAAAAGTGAAGATGTTATTGGTGGAAGATGGCACAATGATGCCATCTGTTGGTAAATGTTAATTACTGCAACTCCAGTGTTTTACCGGTGTACTTGAGATAGCCGGATGGATTGCAATATACTGAACAAGACTGGTTACTCGCATCAATGCCTCTGTCTCGTCATTTAACATTCAAACAGTAGGTGGCGGCAATAGTCCAACTCGGCCATAAAACCTTGAAGAAGAAGAAGCAGTAGAACTGTGCTGTGAAGACGATCGCTTTTGTGTCCGTTTCAAATGGATTACTACAGGTATGTAATAGCGCGTTTAAACTTTCTAATATCGAAAGATCATGTCATAACATAGGTAGCAAATCCGTCAAGGTATTATCACGCTTGGTGAAGGTTTTATGTGTTATGTTTGTGTCAAACCGAGTAAAGAACGTGATAAGTCAAATCGCTGGAGACTGGGTATGTAGGAGTGAATTAATCTTCATTATTTCGTCAAGATAATTTAATAAAGAATCCATTTATTTGAGATTTCTGAATTCGTTTTACATGTTATAGTTTTTTTTGGATACATTGTTTTTAACGGTAAAATGGCGGCGCCTCTCGGTCTGCGTCAACGGACTTCAGCGCAGGCAGTGCGGGTGCATCAGATAGACAATTTCACGGTTGCACTACTGTTTTCAAGCTGAATGTAATGATTATCAGTTTTCTACATGTGTAGTAATATTCAGACACATTCAGTTGCCTACCACCGTCAGCAAACGTAATAATAATATAATAATATATCCAAAGCAATTTACAGTTACGCGTGCATACATTTTTATGTATGGGTGGTCGCGGGGATCGAACCCACTACACTGGCGTTAAAAGCACCATGCTCTACCAATTGAGCTACAGAGGACCACATTAATGATGGTGTTGAAGTCGTGGGTGAACAGGAACAGGAAGTATAGGAGCATGCGCCCCTGAGAGGCCCCGTGTTAAAGGTCAGCGTGGAGGATGTGTTGTTGCCTACCCTCACCACCTGGGGGCGGCTCGTCAGGAAGTCCAGGAGCCAGTTGCAGAGGGAGGTGTTCAGTCCCAGGGTCCTTAACTTAGTGATGAGCTTGGAGGGCACTATGGTGTTGAACGCTGAGCTGTAGTCAATGAACAACATTCTTACGTAGGTGTACCTTTTGTCCAGATAGTGCAATAGAGATAACATCATCTGTGCGTCTTTTTGGGCAGTTGACTAATTGGAGTGGGTGGTCCTCCCATGTTTTTAAAATTGTATAAACTGCCTTAATTTTGCTGGACCCCAGGAAGAGTAGCTGCTTGCAGCGGCTAATGGGGATCCATAATAAATACAAATACAAAATGCACCCCTTCCCAGTCATGTGAAATCCATAGATTAGGGCCTAATGAATTAATTTCAATTGACTGATTTCCTTATATGAACAGTAACTCAGTAAAAACGTTGAAATTGTTGCATGTTGCGTTTATATTTTTGTTCAGTATACTTAGTTTCTATTTGATTACTTGATAGTTTTTTATATTCCTTAAGGTCCTCTGCTCAGGCAGTAGCTGTCAGCCAGCCAGACCATCTATCATCATCTGCTTCCCATACTGTACTGTCTTTAATCATCCTAAAAACAGGCGCAATGGATTATGGTCAGTACAGTATGGCCTTTAATTAACCTATTTAGCTAGACTGCCTAAGAGCTGTCTGTCAATCATTTTACTAGTTCTTCGAAGAAAGATAAGGCATTCCTTCACGAACTGTCTCTCCCTCTCGTGATTGTGTTTACATTCCTCTCTCATGCCGTCTGTGTGTATCTAATCTAACGTAGCAGACGTAAAAGTACCCTTCTAGAGATCTGTATCTTTCCGAGTCGGGGGAAAACAGGCGCAATGGATTATGGTCGTTGTAGTGAATTACCACGTTTCTGCACTGAACTAGGTTGAATATTTGCTTACTGAAAACTACAACTCACTTTAGCCCAGCGTACCACATACTGTAGTTCCTGACTTGATTTCTCTCGTTAATGATTTGATTTCTCTCTATAAAGACGGAGTGTTGGGCTCACACAAAAAAAACGAAATGGAATTCAAGTAATTGAACCGACGTCAGTTGTTTAATAACACAAACAAATACAGAAACACTAAATAATACAATGAAGACAAGGTTATTCAGGAAAATAGAACATAGTGCTGCCTAAAACAAACTGCTACCTTGTACTAAATGGTTTTTGAGTCATTTATGCATTTATGTGAATTTAAGTACACACACTTTATGTGAATAAATGAATGTTTTGTTGTCAATGATTAGTTACCTGATATATGGAAATTAGATTAACAATAAAAATTGAATATCTTTTTTGAGAATACAGAAAGTGCCAGAACTGTCAAGACAATAACTTTAGTGTCTGTTTCTCATTATTACTACAGGACGACTATAATTAGGTCTGACGCCGGTAACATCAACAGTGAGGACAAACCCAGCCTGCCTCTCTCCTTCCACACTGAGTCCAAACCTACAGTCACTGGGTCCTGATTGTGACAGTGGAGCCCAGTTTGCACTGCATGATCCAGAGATGGCATCAGTGAAGCTGGAAGACTGCATTCAAACACTGGAGCTGAATGTCATCATTAAAGATGAAGAAGAGGAGGAGAAGATTGGGAAATCTGTTTCTCAGAGTAAGAGCAGGTTCTATCTAAGTTCGTTGTTCTATGAACTGAGTCTGTGTAGTTACTAACCCTTGTGATAGTGAGTAGAGGATGATATGGCTCATCATTTTCATTACCTTTTAGTTTTTGACTCCTACCCAGTTTTAGAATAGTTTTATTCCCCTTTTGTAATTGTACAGCCTACTTATTATATGAATTCATATGTCTTACGGTACAGCCAGAAGAGGACTTGCCACCCCTCAGAGCCTGGTTCCTCTTTAGGTTTGTTTCTGAGGTTGCTACCTTTCTAGGGAGTTTTTCGTGGCCACTGTGCTTCTACATCTGCATTGCTTGCTCTTTTGGGGTTTTAGGCTGGGTTTCTGTAAAGCCCTTTGTGACAACTGCTGATGTAAACATGGGCTTCGTAAAATACATTTGATTGACATATATAGCGCACCAACTGACTGGTTCTTCTGATGATGTTCACACAGGAGACCATGTTGAGACATTCTCTACATCCAGAGAACAACAGCAGGAAGATCACAGAGCTCAGAGGTCTCACCACTGCCCACATTGTGAGGAGATTTTCCCATGTCTATCAAAGCTAAAAATACACCTAAAAATACACACAGGAGAGAAGCTTTACTACTGCTCTGATTGTGGGAAGAGTTTCTCCCGATTGGATAACTTAAAAACACATGAGCGCATACACACAGGAGAGAAGCCTTACTCCTGCTCTGACTGTGGGGATAGTTTCTCTCAAAAGAGCAGCTTAAAAGCACACCAACAAATACATACAGGAGAGAAGCCTTACTCCTGCTCTGATTGTGGGAAGAGTTTCTCCCGATCGAATACCTTAAAATCACATGAACGTATACATACAGGAGAGAAGCCTTTCGTCTGCTCTGACTGTGTAAAATGCTTCACAACATCAACCCAGCTAAAAGTACATCAGAGAGCACACACAGGAGAGAAGCATTACAACTGTTCTGACTGTGGAAAATGTTTTAAAACATCAAAAGAGCTAAAGCTTCATCAGAGAACACACACAGGAGAGAAGCCTTACTTCTGCTCTGACTGTGGGAGGAGTTTCTCCCGATTGGATACCTTAAAAACACATGAACGTATACATACAGGAGAAAACCCTTACTCCTGCTCTGACTGTGTAAAATGCTTCAAAACATCAACTGAGCTAAAAGTACATCAGAGAGCACACACAGGAGAGAAGCCTTACTCCTGCTCTGACTGTGTAAAATGCTTCAAAACATCAACTGAGCTAAAAGTTCATCAGAGATCACACACAGGAGAGAAGCCGTACTCCTGCTCTGACTGCGGCAAGAGTTTCAATCACCAGAGCAACTTAAAAACACACCAACGTTTACATCAAGCAGAAAAGCCACATCAGTTCTCTCAGACCTGCTAAGATTAGTCACTCCATCACTTAATTCTCATCTCATAAAAGAAGTTGTAACGTTGAATTGGATTAAGAAAGCGTAGAACACTATTGTAATCCTATTGTTTCTCACTGTGAGAGAACTGTGCAGAGGAACGTACCTTTTCTTCATGTTCACCTGTCATTTTATTCTACTGTATGATATTAATACCTTTTTGCCCTTATTTACCCCTGACCCATTTTGAAAACAAACACTATAGTCTGCCAGTTGACTGGGTGGTACTGTTTCCCTCTCAGCCTGGTCTGACTCTGTCTGTGGGGAGAGTTCTAAGTGGGCAGCCCGCGGAAGAGCCGTACTCTGCTCTGTGGATGGGTGGGCTACGCAGGTTGCGTGTTTGATCTCATCACGGAGGGCTTTAGCATTTTAGCTAATTAGCAACTTTGCAACTACTACTTTTTAGCTATTACTTAGCATGTTAGCTTAGCATGCAACTACTTAGCATGTTAGCTAACCCCTAACCTAGCTAACGTTAGCAACAACACATTGGAATCCATAACATATCATACATATTACAAGTTCGTAACATATTGTATGAATAGCAATGCGTAACAGAACATACACATTTTAATTCGTAACATACGATACGTCCTACAAGTCGTATTATACTGAACAAAAATAGAAACGCAACATGCAAAGATTTTGCTGAGTTAGTTCATAAAATGAAATCTGTCAATTGAAATACATTCATTAGGCCCTAATCTATGGATTTCACATGACTGGCCAGGGGCGCAGCCTGGTGGGCCTGGAGTCGCCACCCAAAGGGGAGCCTGGCCCAGCCAATCGGAATGAGTTTTTCCCCACAAAAGGTCTTTATTACCGACAGAAATACTACTCAGCACCCCGCCCCCCTTCCCCTCAGACGATCCTGCAGGTGAAGTAGCCGGATGTGGAGGTCCTGGGCTGGCGTGGTTACATGTGGTCTGCGGTTGTAAGGCGGGTTGGACGTACTGCCAAATTCTCTAAAACGACATTGGAGGTGGCTTATGGTAGAGAAATAAACATTGAATTCTCTGGCAACAGCTCTGGTGGACATTCCTGCAGTCATCATGACAATTGCACGCGCCCTCAAAACTTGAGACATCTGTGACATTGTGTTGTGTGGCCTTTTATTGTCCCCAGCACAAGGTGCATCTGTGTAATGATCATGCTGTTTAATCAGCTTCTTGATATACCACACCTGTCAGGTGGATGGATTATCTTGGCAAAGGAGAAATGCTCACAAACAGGGATGGAAACAAACTTGTGCACAACATTTGAGAGAAATAAGCTTTTTGTGCGTATGGAACATTTCTGGAATTTTTATTTCAGGGATTTTTTTCCTTTCTGTTCTTCTTGATTCATGTATTTGGATAACTGTAATGAACTTAATTGATCTGCTAATAAAAAATAAATGTTCTACATGAATTTGTGCTGGTCAACCTTTGTTTTTTCGTTTTCTATACAGTAAATATGCTTTTGTTTGATTCATGGAATTCAAAATGTATATGTCTATTTATCTACTAAAAACGTCACTACACCTCTGTTATGTGAATTATTTAACAAACTATTTTAGTGTCTCTGTGCGTCTCCCAAAAGGTTGTAAGTCTTTTGGGATTTAAGTAACGGCCAGAGTCCCGGTCTGCATAGTCAGAGATATTTATTCATTGAGAATTCTGCCATCACAATTTCAGAGTCCATCTTTTATACTCATACGTCATACAAAAATAAATCCCTCCCCCTCTGTAGGCGGGCTGTAGTTTTCCACTCTAAAACTGCTCTACTGACCTTCAGTTCACACACACACACATATACACACATGCATACACACATACATACACACACACACACACACATATCCTACTCCCTGCATTACTCAGGTATTGCCGTTCTCACAATATTCTGCACCATGTTTTCATAACAGTTTCTCCCCTCCCTAAATTGGGAGGCCTCTTTATCTTAGTTTCTCAGTTGTCTTTGTTGTCTGGCCTAACTCTTACTCAAATTGCTAAATAGTGGCTCAATGCCATAGCCTTTACTGGTCCTACACTCACACATTTCTAACACATTATACACAGTTTCAGGGTGTAATAATTAGTCATTAATAATTAATCTATCAATTCCACCCTTTGACTAAATATTACACACATACAAAATATATGTTGTTATAGAAATGAATCACACTCATTTAAGTATATAAGTTGGTTTGCATATAAAAACATTACAGGTTCATCAGGGTTACCCCATGATTAAAAGCATAACGTTACTTTTTAGCAATGGTAACTAGTACATCATACTTAAAATGAGACTTTAATACACAAAAGATCATTACAATAACTTTTAACTAGAGATTTATAGTTCTAGGAAAACATCCAGTCTCAAATTATCTGGATCGTCGTCGTCCTCCACCAAGCCTGGTTTCATTCCTTAGGTCGGAGTCCGGGATTGGGCCGTATCTCACCATCTGTTGGGAAACCACCTTCTCCATCTCCTTTTCTCACCAACCCTCAGACACAGGAAATAAGACAACATCCACAAAGAACAAGTATACCCATAGAAGCTATAACTTCACCCAGAATAGTTACAACAATAGTTTTCCATTTACCAAATATGTTATCAAACCAACCATTTATGGAGCTATCAATACCAGAGTTCTCAGCCAGTTCGTTCGCCAGCGTGGTGAGTCCCTCAAGCGCTTTGGTCACGGACCCGTCCGGTGCTGTGTTGTTGGAGATGAAAGTACAGCACATATATCCAAACAGAACACAAACCCCGTCCCTCTCAGCCAAAAGCATGTCTAAAGCTATTCTATTCTGCCATGTCATTAAGCTAGTTGCCGCTGTCTGCTCAGCTAATCCCTTTATTGCATCACGAGTGTGGTTTATAAATCTCTGCTGGTTATAGTACATATAATTTATCCAACCTACGCTTTTCATTAATTGTTGACCACCAGAAAATACTTGATTCAAACCCAGCTGCGATTTGATTCCTAGCTTTGAATTCTTCTGGAACCCCTCGAGGTACTCCTATCCCATCAATATATATCCTTTCATCAAAGGATCCCAGGAGGAGGTCCCACTTTCTACGTGACAGCTCACCAGTCTCTGACACGTTTGATTGTTTGCGTATGTAGGTGAGTTCACAATCTGTTATCACCACACAACCATCAGATGTCAGCACAGGCCTGGTTTTGGTTCCTAAAATCCTCTGGCTGCAACAAAGAGGAGAGATTAGTCATGGTCTCTTTAGTTGTGACATTCTCTGTGTGGGAGCAGGAGCTAAGATGCCCAACCCTGTATCCTATCTTACTAGTCCTAGAAAAACAATAAGAATCCCCTGAGACTTCAAACGGAGGCAACCTAGGTCGGGGTGACTTTGTTATCGGGGGATACAGATAGTGCAAGTTACTACAAGACTCCTTCCCCACAGCCCCGGTCTGACTACCTCCCTCAGAGAGGTTTACAATAGAGGGTGCCCCAGTTGAAGAGGATATCTCACTTGTTCAGGTCTGTAACCTGTTTTAGCGTAATTCAGACTTTCAGACAGTACCTACCCTTATATGGGTTGCACTGCCATTTCTGGTAATTCCCTACTTTCACAATACTACACCTGTCCTTAAACTGTGTATGGAGATTGACATATCCCCCCCGCTTGGTATGAGCAACTACATTGTCCCAGGATATACATGGTGACATACATATGGTGATGTCCTTCCCTACAGTCCCTAGTACTTCCCCTTTCCCTACGTCTAGCTGTCTCCTATGCCTTCATAGACTGTGTTAAGGTATTATTTTATCAACTTGTTGTTAGGTTAACTACTACTGCTGGCGGATCAGGAGGGTTTGAGTGTGTTAGGAATATGGCCCCCACAATCAGACAGCTACCTACCGTCAGGAGACCTGTGAATCCCCACCCTCGCCCTGAGAACATGTCAGACGCCAGAGGCCAACCCATTGCTTTACCTTCTATCGAACTCACACAGGGATGATCAGACAGGGTAAGGGAATCTTCGTTAAGGAGCCAACCCCCGAGCCCTAGTGGTGATCGGTTCTTTCTCCTAACTCTGTGTTTGTTTGTCAGGTGTAACTGGGTTTACCTTTTTGCAGTGAGTGACATGCACCAAGGTGGATCTTTCGGCGATTCTTACAGCGAAGGCCGTCACCAACAGGACCTGATATAGACCTTCCCAACGGGGCTGCTTCCAGTTTTTCTTCTTTAGGGACTGGATCCACACCCAGTCTCCTGGTTAGATAGAGTGGGTCACCTTCTCCTTTAGTTCACCTGTGGGGCACAAAACCTCTGACATACAGGTGTGGTTAATAAACTACCTTCTCACGTGTTCTGCTAGGGTGCTCTCTAGTTCTATGTCTGCCTGTCTGGTCCTGCCAACTGTGGCATTCTGTAAGGTCTTCCAAACACTTTCTCAAAGGGGGATAACCCATCTTTATCTGGGGTTACTCTAAATTTCTTCCCTTCACTCCGTGATAACTCTATAAAATCAATTTCCAATTGCTGGAAAGGGTACTTAGCCGGAGGATACTCACCCTGAGGTGCCCTTTGTCTGCCCTGGTGATTATTTTGAGCACAGATAACACATCTTGAACAAAGGTTTTTTTGTTATTATTTTTTTTATTTTTATAATTAGTAATCCCATGTGCAACAAAGTGTTGTCTAATCTGTTCTACCATCCAACCCTCCTTTTGACACATGTCACTGCCCATGTGTCAATATTATCACCTACCTAACAATCACTTAGGTAATATTGGTAATTTATCATCCAATTGCCATCCCTTATTTTTATTTATTGGTAAAATAAACTATCTTAAAGTCCTCCTCTCATGCCTTTAGAATTTACCAGTGTGGATGATTAATTAACACCAGAAAGTTAAAACAGAGTTCAGAGGCAATTGAAATTCCATCCCATAGTATACCAAACATTACCATTATTCTAAATATTTAATAAATGTTACTTATCCCAAGTGTTCATTAATCCTCATGACATTCATTCTCATAAGAAATCATATATACCCCAAACTCAGCCAAAACCTAAAAAACTCCATAAAATTCACTGTGTGCTCCTCTAAGACCTATCACCCTTGACCTCTTCACTTAACTGGTGCCCTTTCCTTGCACAGTAACTACACAGTTCCTCACATTCTCTAGCAAAATGTCCCGTTTTGTCACAATTGTAACACTTCCACTCACTCCTGTCTCCACTATTACCATTTCCTTCTTGTCTGTCTTTGCTACCGTAACCTCTCTTCTCTCCTAGGTATTGACTAATAGTCTCACTGTCTCTAATTCAACACAAAACCCCATCATCCAATGTACTCCCAGCAGAACTGAAAAAAACAAAACAGACTGTGATTTCCAGGACACTGCACCTTTGTTTCTGGCCTCACTATCTCCCCCGAGAATTGGCCCTCCCTCAAGGTCCCTCCCAATCTGCTCTTGGTAAACTGCAAACCTTTTATTGCTTCTAGTTTCATAGGGTATTGCTTCTGATATGGCCTATGATTAGATTTGGGTATCACCTGTACTGGAATTACCCCTTTTATTAATCCTACGTCTGCTGGACCCCGGGACCACAAATGCTCTGGAACTTCTTTTAAGTCTGACTCCTGTTGTTCTGTCAACAGGTATTCCTCTCCTCAGCATCTGCTATTCTCATCTAAATGTACTATCTGTGGATGGGCTGTGTTGATCGCCACTCACAATATTGACCCAATCAGTGATCCTCTTACCCTTGGATACCCACTGGCCCATGTCTTTCCAGTCCTCTGCTGGCTCCTTTGCTAGGGACACATGTGGGCTCCATATTTCCCTGAACAGTCTCTGACTTTGGGGCCCTAGTTCCACCTCCACTACTGCATGGGTGTTGTCATAGTGAAACCATTTCAAGGCTATAGTCCTTTCTGTGGTTTTAAATAATGCTTTCTCATAGATTGCATCTGGACCTGGGTGTTTGTTATACCAGAGAGTACAGTTTAGGTCATCGGGGGACATTTTAGTGGGGCCTGGTACTACATCATCAGCAAGTTCCATCAAGGTTCGGGGAATATCAGTTATTCCCCCCCCTAAACAAATCTTGCCTATACCAATAACATGGCTCCCCTTCCCCACAGACCACCATATTGTCTCTGACTACAGTGGGGAAAAAAAGTATTTAGTCAGCCACCAATTGTGCAAGTTCTCCCACTTAAAAAGATGAGAGAGGCCTGTAATTTTCATCATAGGTACACGTCAACTATGACAGACAAAATGAGAAAGATTTTTCTCCAGAAAATCACATTGTAGGATTTTTAATGAATTTATTTGCAAATTATGGTGGAAAATAAGTATTTGGTCAATAACTAAAGTTTCTCAATACTTTGTTATATACCCTTTGTTGGCAATGACACAGGTCAAACGTTTTCTGTAAGTCTTCACAAGGTTTTCACACACTGTTGCTGGTATTTTGGCCCATTCCTCCATGCAGATCTCCTCTAGAGCAGTGATGTTTTGGGGCTGTCGTTGGGCAACACGGACTTTCAACTCCCTCCAAAGATTTTCAATGGGGTTGAGATCTGGAGACTGGCTAGGCCACTCCAGGACCTTGAAATGCTTCTTACGAAGCCACTCCTTCGTTGCCCGGGCGGTGTGTTTGGGATCATTGTCATGCTGAAAGACCCAGCCACGTTTCATCTTCAATGCCCTTGCTGATGGAAGGAGGTTTTCACTCAAAATCTCACGATACATGGCCCCATTCATTCTTTCCTTTACACGGATCAGTCGTCCTGGTCCCTTTGCAGAAAAACAGCCCCAAAGCATGATGTTTCCACCCCCATGCTTCACAGTAGGTATGGTGTTCTTTGGATGCAACTCAGCAGTCTTTGTCCTCCAAACACGACGAGTTGAGTTTTTACCAAAAAGTTATATTTTGGTTTCATCTGACCATATGACATTCTCCCAATCCTCTTCTGGATCATCCAAATGCACTCTAGCAAACTTCAGACGGGCCTGGACATGTACTGGCTTAAGCAGGGGGACACGTCTGGCACTGCAGGATTTGAGTCCCTGGCGGCGCAGTGTGTTACTGATGGTAGGCTTTGTTACTTTGGTCCCAGCTCTCTGCAGGTCATTCACTAGGTCCCCCCATGTGGTTCTGGGATTTTTGCTCACCGTTCTTGTGATCATTTTGACCCCACGGGGTGAGATCTTGCGTGGAGCCCCAGATCGAGGGAGATTATCAGTGGTCGTGTATGTCTTCCATTTCCTAATAATTGCTCCCACAGTTGATTTCTTCAAACCAAGCTGCTTACCTATTGCAGATTCAGTCTTCCCAGCCTGGTGCAGGTCTACAATTTTGTTTCTGGTGTCCTTTGACAGCTCTTTGGTCTTGGCCATAGTGGAGTTTGGAGTGTGACTGTTTGAGGTGGTGGACAGGTGTCTTTTATACTGATAACAAGTTCAAACAGGTGCCATTAATACAGGTAACGAGTGGAGGACAGAGGAGCCTCTTAAAGAAGAAGTTACAGGTCTGTGAGAGCCAGAAATCTTGCTTGTTTGTAGGTGACCAAATACTTATTTTCCACCATAATTTGCAAATAAATTCATTACAAATCCTACAATGTGATTTTCTGGAAATAAAATTCTAAATTTGTCTGTCATAGTTGACGTGTACCTATGATGAAAATTACAGGCCTCTCTCATCTTTTTAAGTGGGAGAACTTGCACAATTGGTGGCTGACTAAATACTTTTTTCCCCCACTGTATATTGTTGTATTGTATATGACGTTGGTATTTCCCCCAATGGATATTTGTATTTATTGTTTACTACCAGTACAGTAGGTGGCGGGTGCCGAATACATTACGATGTTACAGGTGTCAAACTTATGGGCATGTGGCAGCAGTGTGTAGGAGGGAGGCTCCAAGGTGTGAGAAGTGTGCAGAAGGGCATGAGACAAAGGAATGTGTAGCGTTGGGAAAAGTAGTGGTATGTGCATGGGGCCGGGGATCAGAAATGTCCTGAGAGAGGCAGGTTGAGGTTTCCAGGGTAAGAGTGATGAAGAAGTTGTCATATGCTGAGGCAGTGAAGGAAGTAGAGGAAGATGGGTCAAGGGGGAGGAGTGGTGAACCAATGCAGAGGGATAGGACAGCAAGTGATATATGTTTCAGTAAGATTGGATTTTTAGCATTTATAGCAATTTACATTTTAGTCATTTAACCGACCCTCTTATCCAGAGCGACTTACAGTTAGTGAGTGAATACATTTTCATACTGGCCCCCCGTGGGAATCGAACCCACAACCCTGGCGTTGCAAGCGCCATGCTCTACCAACTGAGCTACACGGGGGCCCTATGGTTATTAATTGTACCGCAGGGATGGAACGTAAGTCTAAGAAAATGGAGGTTGTGGTGGCAGCTGCAGAGAGGTATTTGGGTGTAGGAGACTTGACATCAGAAGAGTTACAGGGAGTGTTAAGTGGTGATGTTCCATCCTCTCAGGTTGAGGGCATGAGGTAGGAGTGAATATATTTAAATAGTGGAGTGGGGTGGTGTTAATTATCAATAATAATTTTGAATTTGTGAGTGTATGTTAGATGGTAGGGTATTTTATTTTATTTTTCAAGCAAAATATAAGGGAGTTGTACACTACTCTAGTAGGTGGCGGTAATGCAACAAATTGGATGCCAACCGCCGTTAAACCTCATCGAAGAAGAAGAAGAAGAAGACGACAGTAGGTGTTATGGGTGGAAGATGGCACAATGATGCCATCTGTTGGTAAATGTTAATTACTGCAACTCCAGTGTTTTACCGCAATACCCCGACAGAAGGCATGGATAGCAGCCCGGCCCAGCGCCTCATGGCACGGCGTTTAAAAGCAGCTCTGCCAGTAGCAAGCACTCTCCTGGAGCCATGTGTGGTGACAGACGTGCTGGTGAAGCTACGTCACAGAAGACAGGTGTCCAAGTTCATCTACGACAAATCAGCAAAATACTTACCTGAGCTCAGGGTGGGTGAAACGGTGCGAATGAAGCAACTACCAGGGGACCGGACGGGCCTCTGGAGACTCGGATCCTGTGTACAGAAAGTGGCACCACGCTCCTACTTGGTCGAAGTGAATCGATCACTGTACCGTCGTAACAGGGTTGACCTTCGGATTGCTGAGCCAGCATCTACTCAGAACTCTGATGGTCATAGGGGTCGCATGACAAAAGACGGAACCCCAGCAAGTCACATGGGGCCTGAGGCACTGGGCGAAGAGCCAGGGGATCACCGGTCGGCCACTCCCTCGCCCATCAATACTCTCCTTAGACAGTCAGGTGACACGCCTGTGCGGGAGCCCGCAGTCCACGCCCGACAAGCCCCCTGTCTTTTCACGCTGCGGGCGTCTGTCCCAGCCACCAAAAATACTTAATATGTATGTTTGTCATTAGGGATTGTTGACAGACAGTGATAAAAGTGAAGAAAGTATCAAAATGTGTTGTGGTTAACTGAATTTTTTTAAATAAAAAATAATACTAAACAGTGGATGTTGGAAATTACTACTAGGTTTGTTTTGTTAGTGAATTGACAGTTCCTGTCCTCTATTTTATAAAAGTGAAGATGTTATTGGTGGAAGATGGCACAATGATGCCATCAGTTGGTAAATGTTAATTACTGCAACTCCAGTGTTTTACCGGTGTACTTGAGATAGCCGGATGGATTGCAATATACTGAACAAGACTGGTTACTCGCATCAATGCCTCTGTCTCGTCATTTAACATTCAAACAGTAGGTGGCGGCAATAGTCCAACTCGGCCATAAAACCTTGAAGAAGAAGAAGCAGTAGAACTGTGCTGTGAAGACGATCGCTTTTGTGTCCGTTTCAAATGGATTACTACAGGTATGTAATAGCGCGTTTAAACTTGCTAATATCGAAAGAACATGTCATAACATAGGTAGCAAATCCGTCAAGGTATTATCACGCTTGGTGAAGGTTTTATGTGTTATGTTTGTGTCAAACCGAGTAAAGAACGTGATAAGTCAAATCGCTGGAGACTGGGTATGTAGGAGTGAATTAATCTACATTATTTCGTCAAGATAATTTCATAAAGAATGCATTTATTTGAGATTTCTGAATTGGTTTTACATGTTATAGTTTTTTTTGTATACATTGTTTTTAACGGTAAAATGGCGGCGCCTCTCGGTCTGCGTCAACGGACTTCAGCGCAGGCAGTGCGGGTGCATCAGATAGACAATTTCACGGTTGCACTACTGTTTTCAAGCTGAATGTAATGATTATCAGTTTTCTACATGTGTAGTAATATTCAGACACATTCAGTTGCCTACCACCGTCAGCAAACGTAATAATAATATAATAATATATCCAAAGCAATTTACAGTTACGCGTGCATACATTTTTATGTATGGGTGGTCGCGAGGGATCGAACCCACTACACTGGCGTTAAAAGCACCATGCTCTACCAATTGAGCTACAGAGGACCACATTAATGATGGTGTTGAAGTCGTGGGTGAACAGGAAGTATAGGAGCACGCGCCCCTGAGAGGCCCCTGTGTTAAAGGTCAGCATGGAGGATGTGTTGTTGCCTACCCTCACCACCTGGGGGCGGCTCGTCAGGAAGTCCAGGAGCCAGTTGCAGAGGGAGGTGTTCAGTCCCAGGGTCCTTAACTTAGTGATGAGCTTGGAGGGCACTATGGTGTTGAACGCTGAGCTGTAGTCAATGAACAACATTCTTACGTAGGTGTACCTTTTGTCCAGATAGTGCAATAGAGATAACATCATCTGTGCGTCTTTTTGGGCAGTTGACTAATTGGAGTGGGTGGTCCTCCCATGTTTTTAAAATTGTATAAACTGCCTTAATTTTGCTGGACCCCAGGAAGAGTAGCTGCTTGCAGCGGCTAATGGGGATCCATAATAAATACAAATACAAAATGCACCCCTTCCCAGTCATGTGAAATCCATAGATTAGGGCCTAATGAATTAATTTCAATTGACTGATTTCCTTATATGAACAGTAACTCAGTAAAAACGTTGAAATTGTTGCATGTTGCGTTTATATTTTTGTTCAGTATACTTAGTTTCTATTTGATTACTTGATAGTTTTTTATATTCCTTAAGGTCCTCTGCTCAGGCAGTAGCTGTCAGCCAGCCAGACCATCTATCATCATCTGCTTCCCATACTGTACTGTCTTTAATCATCCTAAAAACAGGCGCAATGGATTATGGTCAGTACAGTATGGCCTTTAATTAACCTATTTAGCTAGACTGCCTAAGAGCTGTCTGTCAATCATTTTACTAGTTCTTCGAAGAAAGATAAGGCATTCCTTCACGAACTGTCTCTCCCTCTCGTGATTGTGTTTACATTCCTCTCTCATGCTGTCTGTGTGTATCTAATCTAACGTAGCAGACGTAAAAGTACCCTTCTAGAGATCTGTATCTTTCCGAGTCGGGGGAAAACAGGCGCAATGGATTATGGTCGTTGTAGTGAATTACCACGTTTCTGCACTGAACTAGGTTGAATATTTGCTTACTGAAAACTACAACTCACTTTAGCCCAGCGTACCACATACTGTAGTTCCTGACTTGATTTCTCTCGTTAATGATTTGATTTCTCTCTATAAAGACGGAGTGTTGGGCTCACACAAAAAAAACGAAATGGAATTCAAGTAATTGAACCGACGTCAGTTGTTTAATAACACAAACAAATACAGAAACACTAAATAATACAATGAAGACAAGGTTATTCAGGAAAATAGAACATAGTGCTGCCTAAAACAAACTGCAACCTTGTACTAAATGGTTTTTGAGTCATTTATGCATTTATGTGAATTTAAGTACACACACTTTATGTGAATAAATGAATGTTTTGTTGTCAATGATTAGTTACCTGATATATGGAAATTAGATAAATTAACAAAAATTGAATATCTTTTTTGAGAATACAGAAAGTGCCAGAACTGTCAAGACAATAACTTTAGTGTCTGTTTCTCATTATTACTACAGGACGACTATAATTAGGTCTGACGCCGGTAACATCAACAGTGAGGACAAACCCAGCCTGCCTCTCTCCTTCCACACTGAGTCCAAACCTACAGTCACTGGGTCCTGATTGTGACAGTGGAGCCCAGTTTGCACTGCATGATCCAGAGATGGCATCAGTGAAGCTGGAAGACTGCATTCAAACACTGGAGCTGAATGTCATCATTAAAGATGAAGAAGAGGAGGAGAAGATTGGGAAATCTGTTTCTCAGAGTAAGAGCAGGTTCTATCTAAGTTCGTTGTTCTATGAACTGAGTCTGTGTAGTTACTAACCCTTGTGATAGTGAGTAGAGGATGATATGGCTCATCATTTTCATTACCTTTTAGTTTTTGACTCCTACCCAGTTTTAGAATAGTTTTATTCCCCTTTTGTAATTGTATAGCCTACTTATTATATGAATTCATATGTCTTACGGTACAGCCAGAAGAGGACTTGCCACCCCTCAGAGCCTGGTTCCTCTTTAGGTTTGTTTCCGAGGTTGCTACCTTTCTAGGGAGTTTTTCGTGGCTACTGTGCTTCTACATCTGCATTGCTTGCTCTTTTGGGGTTTTAGGCTGGGTTTCTGTAAAGCCCTTTGTGACAACTGCTGATGTAAAAATGGGCTTCGTAAAATACATTTGATTGACATGTATATCACACCAACTGACTGGTTCTTCTGATGTTGTTCCAACAGGAGACCACGTTGAGACATTCTCTACATTCAGAGAACAACAGCAGGAAGATCACAGAGCTAAGAGGTCTCACCACTGCCCACATTGTGAGGAGATTTTCCCATTTCTATCAAAGCTAAAAAGACACCTAAAAATACACACAGGAGAGAAGCTTTACTACTGCTCTGATTGTGGGAAGAGTTTCTCCCGATTGGATACCTTAAAAACACATGAGCGCATACACACAGGAGAGAAGCCTTACTCCTGCTCTGACTGTGGGGATAGTTTCTCTCAAAAGAGCAGCTTAAAAGCACACCAACAAATACATACAGGAGAGAAGCCTTACTCCTGCTCTGATTGTGGGAAGAGTTTCTCCCGATCGGATACCTTAAAATCACATGAACGTATGCATACAGGAGAGAAGCCTTACTACTGCTCTGACTGTGGAAAAAGTTTCTCCCGATCTGATAACTTAAAATCACATGAACGTATACATACAGGAGAGAAGCCTTTCGTCTGCTCTGACTGTGTAAAATGCTTCAAAACATCTACTGAGCTAAAAGTACATCAGAGAGCACACACAGGAGAGAAGCATTACAACTGTTCTGACTGTGGAAAATGTTTTAAAACATCAACTGAGCTAAAGCTTCATCAGAGAACACACACAGGAGAGAAGCCTTACTTCTGCTCTGACTGTGGGAGGAGTTTCTCCCGATTGGATACCTTAAAAACACATGAACGTATACATACAGGAGAAAACCCTTACTCCTGCTCTGACTGTGTAAAATGCTTCAAAACATCAACTGAGCTAAAAGTTCATCAGAGAACACACACAGGAGAGAAGCCTTACATCTGCTCTGACTGTGTAAAATGCTTCAAAACATCAACTGAGCTAAAAGTTCATCAGAGAGCACACACAGGAGAGAAGCCGTACTCCTGCTCTGACTGCGGCAAGAGTTTCTCTCACCAGAGCAACTTAAAAACACACCAACGTTTACATCAAGCAGAAAAGCCACATCAGTTCTCTCAGACCTGCTAAGATTAGTCACTCCATCACTTAATTCTCATCTCATAAAATAAGTTGTAACGTTGAATTGGATCAAATGAAGAAAGCGTAGAACACTATTGTAATCCTATTGTTTCTCACTGTGAGAGAACTGTGCAGAGGAAAGGGAACGTTATAGAATGTTTACCTCTCTTTACTGATCAGTGTTGCACCTTGTCAGTTTTGATAGTTTCTACTGTAATGATATTGAGATGACCTTGGATTTGCCCTTAGTGTTGAATACCCTCTGTGAGGCTTCTCATTTAGAAAACAAACACTATAGTCTGCCAGTTGACTGGGTGGTACTGCTTCCCTCTCAGCCTGGTCTGACTCTGTCTGTGGGGAGAGTTCTAAGTGGGCAGCTTAAAAACACACCAACGTATACACGCAGGAGAGAAGCCGTACTCCTGCTCTGTGGATGGGTGGGCGTGTAACGCAAACGTCTAGCCAAAGGTTGCGTGTTTGAATTTCATCACGGAGGACTTTAGCATTTTAGCTAATTAGCAACTTTGCAACTATTTACTACTTTTTAGCTATTACTTAGCATGTTAGCTTAGCATGCAACTACTTAGCATGTTAGCTAACCCTTCCCCTATCCCCATTTAACCCTACCTTAAACCCCTAACCTAGCTAACGTTAGCAACAACACATTGGAATCCATAACATATCATACATATTACAAGTTCGTAACATATTGTATGAATAGCAATGCGTAACAGAACATACACATTTTAATTCAGAACATACGATACGTCCTACAAGTCGTATTATACTGAACAAAAATAGAAACGCAACATGCAACAATTTCCAAGATTTTGCTGAGTTAGTTCATAAAATGAAATCTGTCAATTGAAATAAATAAATTAGGCCCTAATTTATGGATTTCATATGACTGGCCAGGGGCGCAGCCATGGGTGACCCACTTGGGAGCAAGGCCCAGCCAATCAGAATGAGTTTTTCCCCACAAAAGGTCTTTATTACAGACAGAAATACTACTCAGCACCCCGCCCCCCTTACCCTCAGACAATCCTACAGGTGAAGAAGCCGGATGTGGAGGTCCTGGGCTGACGTGGTTACATGTGGTCTGTGGTTGTGAGGCGGGTTGGACGTACTGCCAAATTCTCTAAAACGATATTGGAGGTGGCTTATGGTAGAGAAATAAACATTGAATTTTCTGGCAACAGCTCTGGTGGATATTCCTGCAGTCATCATGACAATTGCACGCGCCCTCAAAACTTGAGACATCTGTGACATTGTGTTGTGTGGCCTTTTATTGTCCCCAGCACAAGGTGCATCTGTGTAATGATCACGCTGTTTAATCAGCTTCTTGATATGACACACATGTCAGGTGGATGGATTATCTTGGCAAAGGAGAAATGCTCACTAACAGGGATGGAAACAAACTTGTGCACAACATTTGAGAGAAATAAGCTTTTTGTGCGTATGGAACATTTCTGGAATTTTTTTTTCAGGGATTTTTTATTTCAGCTCATGAAACATGGGACCAACCCTTTCCATGTTGCGTTTATTTTCGTCATTGATTCATGTATTTGGATAACTGTAATGAACTTAATTGATCTGCTAATAAAAAATAAATGTTCTACATGAATTTGTGCTGGTCAACCTTTGTTTTTTGTTTTCTATACAGTAAATATGCTTTTGTTTGATTAATGGCATTCAAAATGTATATATCTATTTATCTACTAAAAACGTCACTACACCTCTTCACTTTCTTTTTTCTAGCTAATCCATTTCACTTTGGTATTCTACATGCAATATTTTACATGTAGGAGTTAGTCCGTAGCAGGTGTGTGGTTGTTGGGAGGAAAATATGGAGGAAGTGCTGTTTTGATTCTGATGGCGCGCGGTGGAGTGAAGTTGGTAAGAATGAATGGAACATGGAGCTAAAAGGCCAAAAGTTGTAAACGAACATCGTTTCTTGTTGGAGTGCGTCAACAATTATGTATTTTTGGGGGAGACCCATTTGAGGTCAGGAAGATGGTAAAGGAGGCAGTAGGAAAGGTCTTCAGTCAGAGTGACCAGTAGTTGTTTTGTTTTGATTTCATGCGTCTCAGAAGAGCAGAAGGAGAGAGTTTTTTGTGGCTTCGTAAAATGTCGACATCTGAAGTGGAGTGCTTTGATTTTCAGAGCAGAGTACCGATTTAAAAGGTGTTATATCTGGAGTTTCCTCTGACATTGAGGTTCATCATCTTAACCGGAAGATTCCTGGAGTGTTTGGAGCACTAAACCGTATAGTAGATGGAAAGAAGGAGGAAAGTCAGTCCGTTTTACTGATGTTTGAAGAACAGTATCTGCCTACTCATGTGAAGCTGGGATACATACGATACGCAGTGAGAGCTGTTGTGAATAAGCCGTTGCAGCAACGAAATTGATAAAAGTATGGCCATGCATCAAGTGGGTGCCGATGGAATCGATGACTGTGCAGTGTAGCAATTTTGCAATTTTGCTGAAAGTCACGTTGACAAATTCCCAGAGTGCCCTGCTAGGGTGAAGGAGTTTGAAGTAACAAGGATCTGGGCTGTACAGCAGTTCTTCTACAGGGAGGCGTGGGAAGTAGTTGAAGGAGCGAGGGGAGCTGAGGAAGCTATGGTAGTGGATGACCCGCAGCCTGTTGAGATTCAGAATGTCGTTCACCAGTTGAGGGATACTGATACACTGATTGTAAAGAAGGTGAATTTTGTGGCGTTAATTGCGCAGGTGGTAATTGTACTGCCCAAATGAACAAGAACTCTTAAGAAACTGGACAGGTTTTTGACTCTTCAGGAATTAACAGTGGAAGCATTGCAGGGAATCCTGACTGAAGATGTTCCCCCTCTGAGACCCATGAGACTGTGTAGGGATGTGATTTGGATTGGACTGGGACTGAAGGAGTGGGATGGTTCTTTGATTGACCTATTTTTGTATTTCGTCTGACGTCGTTTTTCCCCTTTTCCACAATGGACATTTTATTTTTTCTCCAGTTTACTAACCGTACAGTAGGTGGCAGCAGACACATTACGTTGGTGTGAACGTCATTATACCAGAGAAGAAGAAGTAGTCAGTCCAATAGATGTCGGTGTTGCACTGTGGTAGTGGGGGAACAGGAAGTTCCGGGCAGGCGTAAAGAAAGCACTATAACTGGACACGTTGATAGTGAATACATTTGACTCCATAGCTTTCATTGGTAAGGTTGTCAACATGACTCGGGTTGTGGAAAGCAGAAATGCCAGGTTGAAGGGATATCTGGGCGACCCGGTTGAAGTCTCCATGAAAATCATATATAATTAGATGAGGTGGCGTCAGGGAAAATAACAAGAAATGGGTTTGTTTTGGGGGGTTTTGTATGTCAGAGGAGCAGAAGGAATGTGCTTTGCACCTGAAAAAAATATCGGATTGGAATGTGTCATGTGTGGATCTGCGACGCAGGGCGCATATCATGGGGGTTATCTCTGGAGTGGCGCTAGAACTGAGTGCAGAGGATGTAACTGAAGAAGTAGAGGCATTGGTTGGTGCACGCCGACTGACCCGTATGGTGGATGGCGTGAGGAAGCCCAGTGGTTGGTGCACGCCGACCGACCCCTATGGTGGATGGAGTGAGGAAGCCCAGTGGTTGGTGCACGCCGACTGACCCGTTTGGTGGATGGAGTGAGGAAGCCCAGTGGTTGGTGCACGCCGACTGACCCCTATGGTGGATGGAGTGAGGAAGCCCAGTGGTTGGTGCACGCCGACTGACCCCTATGGTGGATGGAGTGAGGAAGCCCAGTGGTTGGTGCACGCCGACTGACCCCCTATGGTGGATGGAGTGAGGAAGCCCAGTGGTTGGTGCACGCCGACTGACCCCTATGGTGGATGGAGTGAGGAAGCCCAGTGGTTGGTGCACGCCGACTGACCCGTATGGTGGATGGAGTGAGGAAGCCCAGTGGTTGGTGCACGCCGACTGACCCGTTTGGTGGATGGAGTGAGGAAGCCCAGTAGTTGGTGCATGCCGACTGACCCCTATGGTGGATGGAGTGAGGAAGCCCAGTGGTTGGTGCACGCCGACTGAACCCTATGGTGGATGGAGTATGGAAGCCCAGTGGTTGGTGCACGCCGACTGACCCATATGGTGGATGGAGTGAGGAAGCCCAGTGGTTGGTGCACGCCGACTGACCCCTATGGTGGATGGAGTGAGGAAGCCCAGTGGTTGGTGCACGCCGACTGACCCCTATGGTGGATGGAGTGAGGAAGCCCAGTGGTTGGTGCACGCCGACTGACCCTTATGGTGGATGGAGTGAGGAAGCCCAGTGGTTGGTGCACACCGACTGACCCCTATGGTGGATGGAGTGAGGAAGCCCAGTGATTGGTGCACGCCTACTGACCCCTATGGTGGATGGAGTGAGGAAGCCCAGTGGTTGGTGCACGCCGACTGACCCCCTATGGTGGATAGAGTGAGGAAGCCCACACCATATATTGTGTTCTTTGAAGAAGAGTCTCTCCCTTCATACGTGTATATATTTGGGTCATATGAGATATCCTGTAAGAGCCTTGGTGCCCAAACACTTAGAGTGTGAGAAATGTAAACTATTTCGACATGTGTCAAGTCTATATAGAGGGGAGGAGTATCATGAATTGGGCCAGACAGCCTGCTCCAGGTCAATGGAGCTGACCAGGGAGGCAGCCGCTGGAAGCAGCCTAACGACGACTCAGACCGCAGCTCCAGTCCGTCTGTCTTGCGCTGTGTGACCAGCACGTGGAAGGAGGGAACAGAAAGAGGCCGCTGTAGGTGTTATGGGTGGAAGATGGCTCAATGATGCCATCTGTTGGTAAATGTTAATTACTGCAACTCCAGTGTTTTACTGGTGTACTTGAGATACACGGATGTATTGCAATATACTGAACAAGACTGGTTACTCGCATCAATGCCTCTGTCTCGTCATTTAACATTCAAACATGGTGTCAGAGTCGGATAACTAACCATGCTTTCCGCAAATTAGAGTCACCTGTTCTGGTTTAAAAAAAAAAAAAAAAAGCTTAGTTGAGTAAAACTTCGCCGGGAATTGTCCTTAGCTAGATTGAGTTTGCTAGTTAGCTTCAGTGTTGTTAGCACCGTTTAGACATGGCAGCGAACATTTCCCCTCCCGCCGTTATGAAGCTCAGCGGAGATTGGAGCACAAACTGGGATACGTTTAGAGGTGAATGGGAGGACTATGCACTAGCAACGGGACTTCGGGAAAAGGACGATGAGGTAGTGGCTGCCACTTTTTGAGGACTATAATGGGAGCTGAATGCCGACACGTATACAAACACAACCTGAACCTAACAGCAGCTCAGCAAGGGAACGCTACAGCTATTCTTGATGCTCTCCAACTTTACTTTAAGCCAGCAAAGAACGTTATCTGGGTCAATATCACCATAAGGTGCCTTTGAGACTTCCCCATTTCCCCCAAAAAGCTGAGATTTTCCATTGAACTTCATATTCATTGTATTAAGTATATGTTATGCTGTTAGAAATGCATATTGGTCAAGCTCCCACACTTTTTATAAATTAACTGCAAGCAGACAATTTACATGCAAACAGCAAAATATGTCCACCCTGTCATGGACAATTTCAAAGCAGAATAAATACATTGTAATTACATAGTGATTATAAAACGTACATTTTCAGAAAACTATTTAGTCACTTTCTCAACAATATATTTTAGTTTATGGGAAAAGTATTTGGATAATAATGAAATTATGGCAAACTATTTGTTTCTCTATAAAATCTGCGAGAGTTGCACTTTCTTTTCTAAATAAAATCTAACAAAAAAGATATCTGGTCAAACTTTCAAACAATACTATTTGGCCCTCATTTGTTTATAAAGGAATCACACAAAAGATTTTGCTAACTTGTGAAAATAATTTGTTTATTTTCATAGAACATGAAAATAACAGGGTGGACAGTGACATGACAGGGTGGACCCTGGGCATGACAGAGTGGACACGTTGTGAAATGTCATTGAATGGCCTCATAAATGCAAGGAACAATGCAAGAAAATGATGTAAAAAAAAATTCCCATGTAGGGGGAAATTACAAGTTGAACAGACTGTTTTTGATCCACTCTACCTGCATGCAGCCACTGAATAAAGATGCCCAAAATGAGACATTAATGTGGCCTTCTAGCGTTAAACTCTGTACATCATTCTGCACAGTGAAAGTCAAACATTCAACTGTAGAACAAGAAGAAAAATGTTTTTTAAGTGGAGAACAGTTGATTTGAAAAAAACAGAATATTACAGAAAGATCACTTGGACGCATCTCCAAATAGTCTCTCCCTTTCTGCAGAGACATGGCTCAGTTCTGCAGTTGCTGTTCCACATACTTCCATGCAGACACTTCAATCTGTACAGAGCGCTTGTTCAGAGCCTGTGGTTCTGGTATTAGGCAAAGTACCTGCCAGTCATGGTACCAACAGATGTCGTCCCGAAGACTTGGCCATTTGAACTTGTTTATGCCATGGCGTTGCATACACTTAACTTTCACACTGTGCCCTTCTGCATCCATGATGATACCTGGGTATGCTTCATTGTCATAATTAACGACGCACCACTCTCCAATGTGCTTTACCTCAATCATTTCTGGTCTCCTTGTTATGATTTAACTGGATAGAACCCAAATGCAGACAAGTACACCAAGCCAGAGAAGTTTTAACAGGTTTATTATAATGTTCAATAGTCCAGGTTTCCAATAAATGGGGAAGAGCAAGTCCAGGTTACAGGGAGGGTACAGATCCAGGTCAGGGCAGGTGTGGTACCGTAATGTCCTAGTGTCCGTGGTGAGTCCAAAGGAGAGGCCCGATAGTGGAGAGCAGGATGGTGGTGGCAGGAGTGAAGCGGAGGCAGGAGTCAGGTTCCAAATATCTGTGGCACAGGAGAAAAAGTAAATAAACAGTCCAAAAAACACAAGAGCGAAAACAGACAGGTTGAGTCGGCAGCGAGACTAACATGGTTGTCTTGACTATGATCTGACGATGAGTGGAAAGTTTGACCGGGTCTTAAAGGCTGAGGTGATTATGGTGAATGAGCTGCAGCTGGAACCCTGACTCCCGCACACCAGACTTCACTCCTGCAATCAAGGACAGACAGAGGGGAGGGGAGAGCAGAGAGAGAGCTACCTAGCAGCAGTAGGCCTAACAGTACCCCCCCCTCTACGGACGCCACCTGGCGGCCGACAGGGTTTATCAGGATGTAACCTATGAAACTCACGAACCAGAGCAGGATCCACAATGAAGCTCCTGGGCACCCAGGAACGTTCCTCAGGACCATAACCCTCCCAATCCACCAGGTACTGGAAACCACGACCCCGGCGGCGAACATCCAGAAGTCGCCGGACAGTGTAGACCGGACCCCCACCCACGATCTTGGGCGGAGGAGGGGACGAGAGGGCGGGCACAAAGGGCTAACCGACACAGGCTTAATCTGGGAAACATGAAAGGTGGAATGAACCCGTAGGGAGGCAGGAAGCTGTAGCTTAACCGCGCAGGGGGTTAACAATAGACAGTATCTTGAACGGTCCTATAAAACGAGGCGCCATCTTCTTCGACTCCACCTTCAATGGAAGGTCCCGTGACTTCAGCCATACCTCTTGACCAGGAGAGTAACCGGGAGCCTGGGACCGGTGACGGTTGGCTTGCCTCTGCATGTACGCCGAAGCTCGGGACAGAGCTACCCTGGCCTTCCTCCAGACCTTGAAGCAGCGGCGCATGTGGGACTGCACCGAGGGTACCGCAAGTTCCCTCTCTTGGGAAGGGAACAGGGGAGGTTGATAACCCAGAGCACACAGAAAAGGAGACAAACCAGAGGAAGCGTTAGTCAAGGTGTTATGAGCATATTCCACCCAGGGGAGCATGGAGCTCCATGACCCAGGGTTAGACCCAGTGACACAGCGAAGTGCGGTCTCCATCTCCTGGTTCGCTCTCTCGGCTTGCCCGTTGGTCTGGGGGTGATATCCAGAGGACAGGCTGGATGTAATGCCCAAAGCTTTACAGAAAGCTTTCCACACCTGGGAGACAAACTGGGGACCCCTGTCAGAGACAATATCCGTGGGTAGACCATGAGAGCGGAACACATGTTCAACCAAAATATCAGCCGTCTCTCTGGCAGTGGGCAGTTTAGGTAGGGCCAAAAAATGAGCGAACTTAGAAAAACGATCAATCACCGTAAGAATGACAGTCTTACCAGATGAGGGGGGAAGTCCAGTGACAAAATCCATAGCGATATGCGACCAGGGCCGGCTGGGTATAGGTAGAGGTCGTAGATGACCAGCGCTGGCCTGGGTGGAGTTTTTACTTCGTGCACATACCGTACAAGCAGCAATGAAGGCTCGAGTGTCCGCCTCCATCGTGGCCCACCAGAACTTCCGTCGCACAAAGTCAAGGGTCTGCGAAACTCCAGGGTGACAGGTAAGGGGAGACGAGTGTGCCCACTGAAGTACCTGGGAGCGAGCAGACTCAGGGACAAACATCCGGTTAGGAGGACCCCTCCCAGGGTCAGCTTGATGATGTTGAGCCTGTCTAACAATCCCCTCGATGTCACATGTGATGACTGCAATACTGCAGGTAGGAGGCAAAATGGGTTCAGGGTTACTACCAGTATCAACAGCCGAATGAACACGAGACAGGGCGTCAGGCTTGACGTTACGTGACCCAGGACGGTAAGACAGAGAAAAATTGAATCTCCCAAAAAAATAGTGCCCACCTGGCTTGACGGGGGGTTGAGCTGCTTCGCTGACTGGAGGTAAGCCAGATTCTTATGATCCGTCCAAACGATGAAGGGTTGTTCCGCCCCCTCCAACCAATGTCGCCACTCCTCGAGAGCCAGCTTAACGGCGAGCAGTTCACGATTTCCAACATCATAATTCCTCTCTGCCTGAGAAAGTTTCCTTGAGAGAAAAGCACAGGGATGCAGTTTGTTATCTTCAGGAGAACGTTGTGACAACACTGCACCTACCCCAGTGTCGGATGCATCCACCTCCACGACAAACTGGCGGTCGGGGTCCGGCTGCATCAGAATGGGAGCCGAGGCGAAGCGATGTTTCAGTTCTTCGAACGCTGATTCGGCCCCCTTCATTCCAAGCGAACGGTCGTGAGATGGAGGTGAGAGCGGTGAGTGGCGCCGCAATGCGGCTGTAGTCCTTGATGAACCTCCTATAGAAGTTCGCAAACCCCAGGAATCGTTGAAGTTGTTTGCGGGTAGAGGGAGCTGGCCAGTCCGTGACAGCAGAGATCTTAGCTGGGTCCATCCGCAGCTCCCCCTGAGCTATGATGTAACCCAAAAAGAGGTCTCAGACACATGAAATTCACATTTCTCCATCTTCACAAACAGTTTGTTCTCCAACAACCTTTGCAACACCTGGCGCACATGCAGTTCATGTTCCTGGGAGGACTCTGAGAAAATCAAGATATCATCCAGATAGACAAAAACAAACCGATTCAACATGTCCCGAAGGACATCATTGACTAGTGCCTGAAAAACAGCAGGGGCATTAGACAACCCAAAAGGCATAACCCGATACTCAAAATGTCCCAAGGGTGTGTTGAAGGCAGTCTTCCATTCATCACCCTTACGAATGCGCACCAGGTGATACGCATTTCGTAGATCCAGTTTCGTAAAGATGGTAGCACCATGAAGGAGGGGAAAAAGCAGAATTAATCAAAGGCAGAGAATACTTGTTCTTAATGGTGATGTTGTTAAGTCCACGGTAATCAATACAGGGTCTGAGGGTCTTATCCTTCTTAGCAACAAAAAGAATCCCGCTCCTACAGGTGACGAGGAAGGACGCATAATACCTGCCGCCAAGGAGTCCCGAATGTAGTTCTCCATAGCCTCCGTCTCCGGCCGGGAGAGATTGTACAGGCGACTGCTGGGGAGCGGGGCTCCTGGCTGGAGGTCAATGGCGCAGTCGTAAGGCCGGTGAGGAGGAAGAGAAGTAGCTCTGTGTTTGCAGAAAACGGATGCCAGGTCATGATACACGTCAGGAACAGCAGAAAGATCCATGGACTCCAGTGGAGGTTGAGGCACAGTACTGGCAGGAGTCTGAGCAGAACACAAACAATTCACATGACAAAATGTGCTCCATGAAACAATGCTACCTGTCACCCAATCAATGTGTGGATTGTGTTTTATGAGCCAGGGGATACCAAGGACCAGGGGAGTCTGTGGGCAGTCGATAATATGGAATTGAATGTTCTCCTGATGATTTCCCGACACTCTAAGACAAACAGGAACAGTCTGATGGGTAATGCGGGTCAACAATTGTCCATTTAGACCCTTAGCCTGCAGCGGACAGTCCATAGGAACAGTCTCCAAATCCATTAGTTGAGCCCACTCTCTATCCAAAAAGCTTTCGTCGGCACCAGAGTCAATCAGCGCACTAACAGAGAAATTCTGGGACTGCCACTGGAGGGATGCCTGGAGCAGAATGCGGGGAGAAGAGGAAGAATCCGCTGCTCGGCTCACCAAAACTTCTCCCATAAATGATGAGCCGGCCCTTTTCCCCGGACGAACTGGGCAGGAAGGAACGAAATGACCAGCTTCTCCACAATACAGGCAGACCCGAGCCTGAATACGACGTGCACGCTCCTCTGAGGACAACCGTGCACGACCCACCTCCATGGCTTCGGGTTCAGTGCTCCTCGTATCGACTCGGGAAGACACGGCTCTCTCCGTAGGGACGATGCAGGGAGGAGTTTGTTGATGACAGACAGGTTGCTTGGAACTAACACTCCTCTCCCGGCGGCGCTCCCGAATCCGATTATCCAACCTGATAGTGAGTGAAATAAGATTATCCAGCGTAGGCGATTCATCATATGACACCAATTCATCTTTTAAAGTCTCAGACAAAGCATTGATGAACACTCCTTGTAATGCCTCGTCATTCCAACCACTCACTGCTGCTAAAGTCCGAAACTCCACTGCCATCTCCGCCACACTACGAGCCCCCTGCCGAAGAGAAAACAACCGCTTTCGCAGCCTCCTTGCCTCGTACGGGGTGGTCAAAAACCTTCCTCATCTCCGTGGTGAAGGCCACGTAAGCGTTGCAAATGTCCGACTGACTCTCCCAGACCGCGGATCCCCAGGCACGAGCGGAACCGCTAGTAGAGTTGATAAGGTAGGCAATACGGGCTCTTTCTGAGGCGTAGGTGAGGGGCTGTTGTTCAAACACTAACGAGCATTGAGTCAAAAAATCGCCACAGGTTCCCATGTTCCCGTCATAGCGCTCTGGAGCAGGAACAAAAGGCTCTCTGATCTGGGCTGAAGGGGTAGTAAGGACAGACACTTGATTGGTGAGTAATTGAACCTGATTAAGCAGCACCTGACTGTCCTCAGCAATCGTCTTAAACAGGGTATCATGTTGGCCAAGTAGAATGCCCTGATTGGCTATGGCAGTCCAAATTTGAGTGCACTCTGGGGTGGTATCCGAGCTACTGTCTGCTGGGTTCATCGTTTGGTCAGATCATACTGTTATGATTTAACTGGATAGAACCCAAATGCAGACAAGTACACCAAGCCAGAGAAGTTTTAACAGGTTTATTATAATGTTCAATAGTCCAGGTTTCCAATAAATGGGGAAGAGCAAGTCCAGGTTACAGGGAGGGTACAGATCCAGGTCAGGGCAGGTGTGGTACCGTAATGTCCTAGTGTCCGTGGTGAGTCCAAAGGAGAGGCCCGATAGTGGAGAGCAGGATGGTGGTGGCAGGAGTGAAGCGGAGGCAGGAGTCAGGTTCCAAATATCTGTGGCACAGGAGAAAAAGTAAATAAACAGTCCAAAAAACACAAGAGCGAAAACAGACAGGTTGAGTCGGCAGCGAGACTAACATGGTTGTCTTGACTATGATCTGACGATGAGTGGAAAGTTTGACCGGGTCTTAAAGGCTGAGGTGATTATGGTGAATGAGCTGCAGCTGGAACCCTGACTCCCGCACACCAGACTTCACTCCTGCAATCAAGGACAGACAGAGGGGAGGGGGAGAGCAGAGAGAGAGCTACCTAGCAGCAGTAGGCCTAACACTCCTAGGATTATCTGGTGTCTTTCCACATGCTGGGGACTTGTCAGATGAAACAGGAACATTAGCTAGAGTGACCTCTTGAAGGTTAAAGCAGGGGCAGTCCAAAACACCTTCCTCCCTTTTACACAGACATGAAATGTCTCTGTATTTCATTTGGCCGGGTGTCAGACTGATAGCTTGGTGGATTCTCATAGTGCCTTTTATGGCAGCTATTGCAGGTACCTCAGGCTTTGATTCAATATCCCTCTCTGGGATGAAGAACAGCTCGACAGATGAGTTGGGTGGTGTCTCTGACTGTAGCAAAGCACTGGCCCTGTTTCTGGCTCTGGCTTGACTTTTTGCCTCTCTCCATTTCTTTCTTTTTGCCCTCTTCTCTCTCTCACTGAGCTCATTGACACCCTTCTTCTTTCCAGTCTCTCTGTCTTTTTCCATTTGACCCTTTCTTTCTCAAGGTACTTTCTTCTTCTGTCTGGGTCAGCATCACGACGTTCCCGATATCTCCTTGCTATCTCAGCTCCTTTTGATCTCATTCCTTGAAAAAGATGATTCAAAATGTTCCCTTACACACTTTAATTGGCAGTCCCGGTAAACTAGGCTTGCATTATCAAACTAGGTTTGCTGATACCGTTATCGCCAAAAAAATTGTCCATATTGTCCATTCTTACTATGTATAGCATGTACTCAGTGGCGGCTCCTGAAAAAATTCTCAGGGGGGGCAATTTTTCTGATGATTTAGGTGACCTACACACATTTAAAAAAGATATGTCCAGCAACAACATGAAGACAGGGGCAGCATATAAGTCAATACCAGAAGCATTTATTGACTGATCTCAAAAGTGTTGGCTTACAAAAGAAAAATAAGTTATCACAGTAAAAATAATCAAGGGTGTTCTTTCACATTCCTCAACACTGCATGAACAATATGCATTTCCATAAAACACCTCATCTAATTGTGCCACAAAGTTGACAAGTCCAAGAAAAATACCAGGGTTGGTGGAGCCCTCAGTTTCATCTTTGCCTCGCAAAGCTAACTCAAACACTCCGCAAAAACTTCACACACTGGATTAGCCGGCTGAGGATGTGGCGGTTCTTGCTAACCTCATCGTTGTGGCGGCGGACAGCTAGCCTGTATCCCTCATCCAGTTGAGTGGCAATGTTCACTCTCCCCAAAGCAGACAATCTCAAACAGCTATCCATGTGGGTCTTTGACAGCTCATGTTTCTTAATCTTTTCTGAAAGATGGTGCATGTCCGTTACACCAGTCGCTGTCCAAGCGGTGCTGTCTGCCGTGCCGCCTTCAGGGTGAAAGAGTAAGCAGGGGTAGCAGAAGACTGCATTAGCTACATCGCAGCCTGCTAGCCAGGTTTTTCGTTCGTACCAATTTTTGGAAAATCCTCGGGTGTAGGACTTTCCCCCTTTAGTAGAAACCTGTTGAATTATTACATTTGGTCTGGGAGGTCCTAATTGTTTCATTGCCAATTTATCTTGATTTGTTCGCGACAAAAAGGAACTTCTTTCAAAGAGACAATCGAGTTGCACTGAACGCTAGCCATCTTGACAGTAGTACGTGAATTGATTGACGCTGCTACCCGCTCTTTTTCTTAGTTACGTTCATGGTTATGTTACGTATGACGAAAGCGCGTAAGTGCAAGCCCTCCCGGAACCCATAGAGATTGTATTGAAAGCTCTGATATTTGAAAAAAAAAGATTTTACATGAGAGTCTATGAAAGACTTCTGGGGCGATTTTCAACCTGACTGAAATCGCCCCAAAAGGGGCGGGGCCATTTGAAGCACGACTTTAGCCTGATTGGACATTTAGTGGCAGATCAGACGTCTACATTAGAACACTGATAACTACTGTTGCCGTGATATAATTGATTAGAAAAAAAATCCCTTCCTTTTCCCGTTTGGCAGTCCGTCGCCCATATCGCCCTAATGAACACACCGCCCCTGCATGTACTGTTATAAAATGTGTGTAATAGCTGTTGTAATATGTGTAACATTATCCGTATGTGGCCTAAACTATGCACATGTCCTTCCTGTCATGAACCATGTCCACCCCTGTCATGGAAGGCTTGCTGACAGAGTGGACAATGACAGGGTGGACATTTTTGGCTAATGTTAGCATTTAATGAGCACATGGTGGACCTTCACTTAGCAACATACTACAGTTAGCAAGCTGACTGTGTACTGTTTTACAAATATATTTCAAAGTTCTGATAGGTTTTTCTATCAATTGATATTTCACTATGACAGAGTGGACATGTTAAGCTTGACAACATCCAACTACACACATAATATGATGAAAATTATGAAACATAAGTGTAAATACTTACTCTGCAACTAGACACTGCTTCAGCCTTCATTGAAGAAAGACAAAATGCTCGTAGTGATGTCACTGAAAACATCAGTGGGTTTCTTAAAGGGGCAGTTACCCCATAATGACAGGGTGGACAGCAATTTCAGGGACACATGCAAAATGTTCAATATGATTATGAAAATACAATATACATGATCAAAATTACTTGTTTTATCAAATAACTTATTGTGGACAGTAAAACCATGTAAAAATTTTTTTGATTTAGTATCATTTAACCACTTATTCCACACACTGTAGTTAGCAGAGCAGTGTGTGGGACATGCCAAAATCACCTACATCCAATGAAAAAAATGTAATAAAATGAAGGAAACCCCTTTTTTAGAGACTTATCATTCTACTGATATGTGTGCAAATGTTTGGCCACTTATAATAAGACCTCAGACTTTCATTATTCTGCTCCATTTTCATGATGACTGAGTGAGTCTGATGAGGACACCAAAGGCACCTCATAGTGATACTGACTCATCTACGAGCGTTATGTTTTCTGTTGTTGCAAACAGGAGGACGGGGGAGTCCATTGACAGCTTTGTCACTAAGCTAAGGGAAAAGGCAGCTACATGTGACTATGGTGCTTTAAGAGATGAACTGATCAGAGATAAGATAGTGCTTGGCATAACTGATGAGGACACCCGCAGACGTTTGCTGAGAGAACGTGACCTGACACTGGTCTTGGCAGTGGAGACATGCCGTGCAGCAGAGCTTACTGATATACAGATAAGGTCCATGGAGCTAGAAAGGCAACATATGGACAATGTCAGTGCTACATTCAGGCAGCCAGTAAAGAAATTCCCTTTTGCCACAGCTAATACTAATACTACAGCCAACTCTGCAGTAGACAACCCCAATGCATGCCGATATTGTGGCATTTCTCATGGACGAGGAAAAGAACACTGCCCACCCTATGGAAAAATATGCAAATCCTGTGGTACAACTAATCACTTCGCAAGGGCCTGCATGAAAAGCAAGAGAAAGGAGGGTAAAGTGCACTCCATTGAAATAAACACAGATGAAGGGAACAACAGCACAGAGGATGTATATGCTAGCGAGTGCATAAGGGCAAAAGGAAAAAAATGGTTTGTCACTCTGCTACTTAATAATAAACCACAGCAATGCCAGCTAGATTCAGGGGCCACATGTAACGTTATGAGCCTTCAAGATAAAAAGGAGGCTCGCGCCCAGAGACAAACTCACACAGAGTAGCACCAAGCTGAAACTGTATTCAGGCCAGTTCATGACCTCTTTAGGCCTGTTTGTGACAGAGTGTGTTTTACGTGGCCAGAAACACACTCTTGAGTTTGAAATAGTTGAGGCTAGTCAACAGCCATTGCTGTCAGGTTCTACATGCGAGCGCCTTGGGCTTATTAACTTCACCATCCCAGCTGATCTTAACATTATAGACAAAGTCCAGGCTGGGCCCCTGAGCAAGGAGACTCTCCTAAGCAAGTACCATGATGTCTTCAACGCACCGGTCGAGTCAGTTCCCGGCGAAGTCCACTTTGGAGTTGGACGCAGCAATCCAGCCTGTCCAGTGTGCACCCTGCAATGTACCAGTGGCCATGAAAGCAGCTACGAAGGCTCAGCTTGACAAATACGAAGCAGATGGCCACATCATATCCGTCACCGAGCCTACAGACTGGATAAGTAATATGGTTATCGTCAAGAAACCAGACAAGCTACGGATATGCATTGATCCTAAACACCTCAACCGGCCTCTGAGACGTTCACATTACATTATGCCCACGTTGGAGGATGTTCTTTACAAGCTCCCAAAGGCCAGAGTCTTCACGCTCGTGGGACGCCAGAGATGCCTTCCTGCAGTGCAAGCTTGACGAGCCCAGCAGCTACATGACCACCTTTTGGACACCCTGGGGCAGGAAGAGGTGCTTGAAGCTCCCGTTTGGTGTCTCCGTGGCTCCAGAGGTGTATCAGCGGAAACAGCACGAGCTGTTGATGGGACTCAGTGGCGTGGAACCCATAGCAGATGACATCCTCGTAGTGGGCTGTGGGGTCAGTGATGAGGAGGCAGAATGTGACCATGACGCCAAGCTGCTGGCCCTGATGGTCAGATGCAGACAGGTCAAGCTAAGGCTAAGCATAAAAAAGCTTCAGTTTAAAGTGCCAGAGGTTCGTTTTCATGGGCACATCTTGTCCTCCACCTGATTGAAGGCGGATCCAGAAAAAGTGAAGGCTGTCTTGGATATGCAGCTTACAAACAGAGCAAGTGGATGTTGAACACATCAACCAGGCTGACTACCTCAATGTTACGGACCAGCACCTTATACAAATCAGACAGCACACAGACAGGGACGAGCAACTCCAGGCATTGAGGTCTGTGATTGTGATGGGCTGGCCCGACTGCAAGGAAGAAACTGCTTTAGCCACCAGAGAATATTGGCCAGTCAAAGAAGAGCTCAGTGTTCAAAACGGAGTAATATTCAAGGGTCAGAGAGTCGTTATTCCCCGGTCTCTGCGCCCTGAGATGTTGGCGCTCGTGCACTCAAGTCACATAGGAGTTGAGGCCTGTTACAGACAAGCACGTGACACACTGTATTGGCCAGGAATGCAGAGTGAAATCAAAGACTATGTCAGTAAATGCACAATCTGCAATGAATATGCCATTGAGCAACAGAGAGAGACGATGATGTCCCACGAGCTACCAATGCGCCCCTGGCAGATAGTAAGTCTAGATCTCTTCCAGCACAGTGGCAAAGACTTTCTGCTGGTAGTTGATCATTACTCAGACTTCTGGGAGATTGACCTCCTCCCCGACCTCTCAGCAGAGACAATGATCAAACGCTGCAAGGCTCAGTTTGCCCGCTATGGCCAGCCAGATAGGGTAATTTCAGATAATGGACCCCAATTCTCCGGATGTGAGTTCCGAAAATTTGCTGCAGAATGGGAAAATCGAGCTCGTCACTTCATCACCACGACACCCAAAAGAGAAAGGGAATGCTGAGTCGGCAGTCAAAATCGCAAAGAACCTCTGCAAAAAAGCTCTGCGAGAGGGCAAAGATGCCTGGAAAGCAATCCTGCAGTGGCGCAATACCCCGACAGAAGGCATGGATAGCAGCCCGGCCCAGCGCCTCATGGCACGGCGTTTAAAAGCAGCTCTGCCAGTAGCAAGCACTCTCCTGGAGCCATGTGTGGTGACAGACGTGCTGGTGAAGCTACGTCACAGAAGACAGGTCTCCAAGTTCATCTACGACAAATCTGCAAAATACTTACCTGAGCTCAGGGTGGGTGAAACGGTGCTAATGAAGCCACTACCAGGGGACCGGACGGGCCTTTGGAGACTCGGATCCTGTGTACAGAAAGTGGCACCACGCTCCTACTTGGTCGAACTGAATGGATCACTGTACCGTCGTAACAGGGTTGACCTTCGGATTGCTGAGCCAGCATCTACTCAGAACTCTGATGGTCATAGGGGTCGCATGACAAAAGACGGAACCCCAGCAAGTCACATGGGGCCTGAGGCACTGGGCGAAGAGCCAGGGGATCACCGGTCGGCCACTCCCTCGCCCATCAATACTCCCCTTAGACAGTCAGGTGACACGCCTGTGCGGGAGCCCGCAGTCCACGCAGACAAGCCCCCTGTCTTTTCACGCTGCGGGCGTCTGTCCCAGTCACCAAAAATACTTAATATGTAGGTTTCTCATTAGGGATTGTTGACAGACAGTGATAAAAGTGAAGAAAGTATCAAAATGTGTTGTGGTTAACTGAATTTTTTTTAAAATAAAAAATAATAAAAAATAATACTAAACAGTGGATGTTGGAAATTACTACTAGGTTTGTTTTGTTAGTGAATTGACAGTTCCTGTCCTATTTTAGAAAAGGGAAGATGTTATGGGTGGAAGATGGCACAATGATGCCATCTGTTGGTAAATGTTAATTACTGCAACTCCAGTGTTTTACCGGTGTACTTGAGATACCCGGATGTGTTGCAATATACTGAACAAGACTGGTTACTCGCATCAATGCCTCTGTCTCGTCATTTAACATTCAAACAGTAGGTGGCGGCAATAGTCCAACTCGGCCATAAAACCTTGAAGAAGAAGAAGAAGCAGTAGAACTGTGCTGTGAAGACGATCGCTTTTGTGTCCGTTTCAAATGTATTACTACAGGTATGTAATAGCGCGTTTAAACTTTCTAATATCTAAAGAACATGTCATAACATGCTAGTTAACAAATCCGTCAAGGTATTATCACGCTTGGTGAAGGTTTTATGTGTTATGTTTTTGTCAAACCGAGTAAAGAACGTGATAAGTCACATCGCTGGAGACTGGGTTTGTATGAGTGAATTAATCTACATTATTTCGTCAAGATAATTTCATAAAGAATGCATTTATTTGAGATTTCTGAATTCGTTTTACATGTTATTGTTTTTTTTGGATACATTGTTTTTAACGGTAAAATGGCGGCGCCTCTCGGTCAGCGTCAACGGACTTCAGCGCAGGCAGTGCGGGTGCATCAGATAGACAATTTCACGGTTGCACAACTGTTTTCAAGCTGAATGTAATGGTTATCAGTTTTCTACATGTGTAGTAATATTCAGACACATTCAGTTGCCTACCACCGTCAGCAAACGTAATAATAATATAATAATATATCCAAAGCAACTTACAGTTATGCGTGCATACATTTTTATGTATGGGTGGTCGTGGGGATCGAACCCACTACACTGGCGTTAAAAGCACCATGCTCTACCAATTGAGCTACAGAGGACCACATTAATGATGGTGTTGAAGTCGTGGGTGAACAGGAAGTATAGGAGCATGCGCCCCTGAGAGGCCCCTGTGTTAAAGGTCAGCGTGGAGGATGTGTTGTTGCCTACCCTCACCACCTGGGGGCGGCTCGTCAGGAAGTCCAGGAGCCAGTTGCAGAGGGAGGTGTTCAGTCCCAGGGTCCTTAACTTAGTGATGAGCTTGGAGGGCACTATGGTGTTGAACGCTGAGCTGTAGTCAATGAACAACATTCTTACGTAGGTGTACCTTTTGTCCAGATAGTGCAATAGAGATAACATCATCTGTGCGTCTTTTTGGGCAGTAGACTAATTGGAGTGGGTGGTCCTCCCATGTTTTTAAAATTGTATAAACTGCCTTAATTTTGCTGGACCCCAGGAAGAGTAGCTGCTTGCAGCAGCTAATGGGGATCCATAATAAATACAAATACAAAATGCACCCCTTTCCAGTCATGAGAAATCCATAGATTAGGGCCTAATGAATGTATTTAAATTGACTGATTTCCTTATATGAACAGTAACTCAGTAAAAACGTTGGAAATTGTTGCATGTTGCGTTTATATTTTTGTTCAGTATACTTAGTTTCTATTTGATTACTTGATAGTTTTTTATTCCTTAAGGTCCTCTGCTCAGGCAGTAGCTGTCAGCCAGCCAGACCATCTATCATCATCTGCTTCCCATACTGTACTGTCTTTAATCATCCTAAAAACAGGCGCAATTGATTATGGTCAGTACAGTATGGCCTTTAATTAACCTATTTAGCTAGACTGCCTAAGAGCTGTCTGTCAATCATTTTACTAGTTCTTCAAAGAAAGATAAGGCATTCTTTCACGAACTCTCTCTCCCTCTCGTGATTGTGTTTACATTCCTCTCTCATGCTGTCTGTGTGTATCTAATCTAACGTAGCAGACGTAACAGTACCCTTCTAGAGATCTGTATCTTTCCGAGTCGGGGGAAAACAGGCGCAATGGATTATGGTCATTGTAGTGAATTACCACGTTTCTGCACTGAACTAGGTTGAATATTTGCTTACTGAAAACTACAACTCACTTTAGCCCAGCGTACCACATACTGTAGTTCCTGACTTGATTTCTCTCGTTAATGATTTGATTTCTCTCTAGAAAGACGGCGCGTTGGGCTCACACAAAAAAAAACTAAATGGAATTCTAGTAATTGAACCGTCGTCAGTTGTTTAATAACACAAAAAAATATAGAAACACTGCAACCTTGTACTAAATGGTTTTTGAGTCATTTATGCATTTATGTGAATTTAAGTGCACACACTTTATGTGAATAAATGAATGTTTTGTTGTCAATGATTAGTTACCTGATATATGGAAATTAGATTAACAATAAAAATTGATTATTATTGACAATTATTTTTTGAGAATACAGAAAGTGCCAGAACTGTCAAGACAATAACTTTAGTGTCTGTTTGTCATTATTACTACAGGACAACTATAATTAGGTCTGAGGCCGGTAACATCAACAGTTCAGGACAAACCCAGCCTGCCTCTCTCCTTCCACACTGAGTCCAAACCTACAGTCACTGGGTCCTGATTGTGACAGTGGAGCCCAGTTTGCACTGCAGGATCCAGAGATGGCATCAGTGAAGCTGGAAGAATGCAGTCAAACACTGGAGCTGAATGTCATCATTAAAGATGAAGAAGAGGAGGATAAGGTTGGGAAATCTGTTTCTCATGGTAAGAGCAGGTTCTATCTAAGTTTGTTGTTCTATGAACTGAGTCTGTGTAGTGACTAACCCTTGTGATAGTGAGTAGAGGATGATATGGCTCATCATTTTCATGACTTTTTCCCCTTTTTTAGTTTTTGACTCCTACCCAGTTTTAGAATAGTTTTAATCCCCTTTTGTAATTGTACAGCCTACTTATTAAATGAATTCATATGTCTTATGGTACAGCCAGAAGAGGACTTGCCACCCCTCAGAGCCTGGTTCCTCTTTAGGTTTGTTTCCGAGGTTGCTACCTTTCTAGGGAGTTTTTCGTGGCCACTGTGCTTCTACATCTGCATTGCTTGCTCTTTTGGGGTTTTAGGCTGGGTGTCTGTAAAGCACTTTGTGACAACTGCTGATTGTAAAAATGGGCTTTGTAAAATACATTTGATTGACATGTATATCACACCAACTGACTGTTTCTTCTGATGATGTTCACACAGGAGACCACGTTGAGACATTCTCTACATCCAGAGAGCAACAGCAGGAAGATCACAGAGCTAAGAGGTCTCACCACTGCCCACATTGTGAGGAGATTTTCCCATGTCTATCAAAGCTAAAAAGACACCTAAAAATACACACAGGAGAGAAGCTTTACTCCTGCTCTGACTGTGGGAAGAGTTTCTCCCGATTGTATACCTTAAAAACACATGAGCGCATACATACAGGAGAGAAGCCTTTCTACTGCTCTGACTGTGGGGATAGTTTCTCTCAAAAGAGCAGCTTAAAAGCACACCAACAAATACATACAGGAGAGAAGCCTTACTCCTGCTCTGACTGTGGGAAGAGTTTCTCCCGATCGGATACCTTAAAATCACATGAACGTATGCATACAGGAGAGAAGCCTTACTACTGCTCTGACTGTGGAAAAAGTTTCTCCCGATCTGATAACTTAAAATCACATGAACGTATACATACAGGAGAGAAGCCTTTCGTCTGCTCTGACTGTGTAAAATGCTTCAAAACATCAACTGAGCTAAAACTACATCATAGAGCACACACAGGAGAGAATCATTACTACTGTTCTGACTGTGTAAAATGCTTCAAAACATCAACTGAGCTAAAGCTTCATCAGAGAACACACACAGGAGAGAAGCCTTACTCCTGCTCTGACTGTGGGAAGAGTTTCTCCCGATTGGATACCTTAAAAACACATGAACGTATACATACAGGAGAAAACCCTTACTCCTGCTCTGACTGTGTAAAATGCTTCAAAACATCAACTGAGCTAAAAGTACATCAGAGAGCACACACAGGAGAGAAGCCTTACTTCTGCTCTGACTGTGTAAAATGCTTCAAAACATCAACTGAGCTAAAAGTTCATCAGAGATCACACACAGGAGAGAAGCCGTACTCCTGCTCTGACTGTGGGAGGAGTTTCTCTTACAAGAGCAACTTAAAAACACACCAACGTATACATCAAGTAGAAAAGCCACATCAGTTCTCTAAGACCTGCTAAGATTAGTCACTCCATCACTTAATTCTCATTAACATAAAATAAGTTGTAACGTTGAATTGGATCAAATGAAGAAAGCGTAGAACACTATTGTAATCCTATTGTTTCTTACTGTGAGAGAACTGTGCAGAGGAAAGGGAACGTTATAGAATGTTAGCATCTCTTTACTGATCAGTGTGCACCTTGTCAGTTTTGATAGCTTCTACTGTAAAGATATTGAGATGACCTTGGATTTGCCCTTAGTGTTGAATACCCTCTGTGAGGCTTCTCATTTAGAAAACAAACACTATAGTCTGCCAGTTGACTGGGTGGTACTGCTTCCCTCTCAGCCTGGTCTGACTCTGTCTGTGGGGAGAGTTCTAAGTGGGCAGCTTAAAAACACACCAACGTATACACGCAGGAGAGAAGCCGTACTCCTGCTCTGTGGATGGGTGGGCGTGTTAACGCAAACGTCTAGCCAAAGGTTGCGTGTTTGAATCTCATCACGGAGGACTTTAGCATTTTAGCTAATTAGCAACTTTGCAACTACTTACTACTTTTTTAGCTATTACTTAGCATGTTAGCTTAGCATGCAACTACT
>NW_025535273.1:0-108215 GCF_020615455.1 Coregonus clupeaformis | reverse complement strand
GTGTCCAGGTCAGTAAGTATATTCTAGGTATAGAGAACACTTTAGTAGTGCAGTTATTAAACAGTTGTCAGTCATTTTAATGTATCTTCCCTCACCTACAGATTTTCTGTTTGTGTGACAGAATGAAGTGAAAAATAGACAATGTCTGCCACAAAAGACCATGCACTTTAAAATGTTTTTTCATATCCGGTACAGTTACTTTTATTCATGTAAACTGTCTACATTTTAAAAGGGAATTTATTTTGATTTAAATAGTGCCTGATGTGCTTTCTTTCATACAAGTATGGACTAATGAAGGGAGTCTCTTCAAAAGGTTTATAGACCTCACCCACAGAAAGCAGAAAGCCATTGCCAAAAGGGACTTGTGACTTGACTTAGACTTAGCCCTAAAAGACTTGAGACTTGACTTGGACTCTACCCCAAAGACTTGTGAGCATCTCTGGCAATAACCGATAGACATGTTAAACCAAGTATATATGTTAACCGCTGCTTAACTTGTTAAGAGAAAGAGCAGCCTGATCTTTCATCTTAGTAGTTTAAGTAGTATGACATGATGCATGGAGGAGAGCTGAACCTCCAGAAGGCAGCTGCTCCTTCCTTTCACATCGTGTTGTCTGGCCCACTAATGACTGCCACAGCAGAGGAGAAATCAGACCCAGCAGCGGCTCACAGAGGAACTCAACTGTCAGACACCATCACTTCACCCATTTAGCACTGTGTTGTAATTCATCCTTCCCAACAATCCGGCGACTCAGTTTGGATTTGTTTGGTCTGCCTGGTCAGGTCCTGTCTGAACAATACAAGTGGGATACGTTCCGTTTTGTTACGTTTGTGTTTGTTAAGGTCTTTCTCTCTCTCTACTCGTGTGTGTGTGTTTGTGTTTCATAAGCGAGATAAAGAGATGTCGTAATGTTTAGGACTTTTCTGAGAAATCCATTCCACTCACTCATTCATCAATACGCTGTCCTCTAGATGAGGGGATGGGATATTTCTGTCTAAAGATTTGTCTAAGGATTCTTGTTCACCTCGCTCTTGTCTCCATAAACCCCAGAGCAGCTGGCCAGTTGGGACTTCTCTGTCCAGGCATCGTACTGTTTCTGGCAGGTGCCAGGTTCTGGGACAGCACAGATAGAAGAGCTAGCTTCCTGTGCAGACTGCTTTTACAGAAACAGAGTTTTATAAGGCATCAAAGCCAGTACATGGAGGTCTGTAAAGAACATTGAGAATGTGATACTGGAGGATATCTGTGGCTATATTGGAGTGTAATTTAGGTGTTCAAGCTTGTAGTTTGTTTACTGTATAAGTAAACAGTGATTACTCTTACAGCTGGAATCCTTAATGGTGAAACAGCCAGCTCCGTGTGCGATATTACAACAACAAACACAGTTTTTTCCCCTCAGACATTGCAGGTGCAAAAGAAGAGCACAATATGTACTGTAATTTAAAAAAATTTACCATGATGCACCTCAGCTGGGCATCTAAAACAATAATGGTGATGGGGCGGCCAGTGGCTCTGTTTCCCCCGTACTGTGGATTCCATCTTTAAGGTTCAGTGAATTTACTTTCTACCAGTCGTGACACAAGACTGTGGTAGCCTGCTAAGCTAAAGCCTAGACATCAGCTCAGGGAGCTACCACAAGTCTTCAGGTCTCAGGCAAGATCACGCGATAGTCAAAAGCTCACCAAACTGCCTCCGCTACACGGACTCATCATTACTCATCAGAATAACCCTACATTTTTCAGAAGTGGATAAATTCCATAGATAGATATATATATGTATATTTTGTGATCAGCTGCTCCTCATTCTGTGTCACTGGTTTTGGTCAGCACAGCAGTTGATGTTGAAGCTGTGCCTCAGGCCACAGTACATGTGTTAGCAACAACTGCCTGTGTGCAAACAGCAAGGCTGATGTGTCAGAGCAGTCACCCCATGTCAACTCCAACACATGGGAGAGATCACTATAAAACCCTGTTGGAGGAGAGAAGTGTTTATGTCTGGAGAATTGCTGCAAAACCAAAAAGGTAACAGTGACATGTTCTGTCAACATATTTTTCTTCCGTTGTTGAATCACTGCCATATTATCTTTTATGCAAAGTTACCAAATGTTGTTTGTAATGGGCCAAGTTGGCAGTTGATGATTGGGTGAAGTTGAAATGTAGAACATATTTTGTGTAGAATGGTCATGTAATCCAAACAGTTTTGTAACACTGTAAGACATTCTGCCTTCAAACAATGTATTGTCTTTCCTTACAATTGTGAATTTGGATGTATACACAGCCTTTTATTGAATTACTTCTAATTACTACAACAAACAAGGCTTTTTGAGAGACCTTTATTTAATCAGATTGATCAGATCAGATTGGAGCCAAACATCTTATTTCCATTCACCCACAACTCAACTGTACTACCAGCAGTAAGACCAGGCACAGCTGCTGTCAGAATCCCATTTACTTCAAGATCACTTGGAGTGACAAATTGGTGGTAAATATCCACAGATGTACTGACATCTCTGTCATGATTACAAGTGTGAGAGGGGCTCTCTGCGGTCTGGTAGAGTCGGTGGAGCTTGAGGGAGACGACACGCGAGTGAGAGGCAGGGAGATTTACAGGCCCTGCAGGGTAGAGCTGAGCCAACTCTACCTGGAGGAAGCCTCTGGCACTGACAGGCTCCTGGCTGGGACCCCTGGCTGGGGCTCCTGGAGGCTAACCAAGTCACTAGAACACAGAGAAGACAACATGGAGAACACTCAGTATGATTTAAACAATTTGCTTGTGAGTGGTAAGATAAGAAGTCTGAAAACAGTGGTGTGTTGTTGAATGTGTAATATGGATGTCAGTTGACCTCCGGTAGGTAACACCTCTGGTCTGTTTCTACTTAGGTCTTAGAAGCAGTGGTCATATTTGTAACAGAAATTGTTATACAAAGTATTCACTGTGGTAATTTTTCTGATTCACCACATCAATTTAAATATTTTTGCAAAACAGGAAATATTTTCAGACCGGCTAGAGAACATTTGTGGGTTTCGCAATACGAGAAAGTGATATTTTCCTCACCAAAGTGTTTCCAGCACATATTTAGGTGGGTATAAATCATCTGCTGTTTCTCTGTATCTTTCCCTTACCAGAACACACAGTCCCTCTCTGGCTTACCATCTGAACATAAATGCTCAGTGACCTCAATGTTTTTACTGGGATTGTTTTACTGTTCATGGTGTGTTTTCTCTAAACCTACCTGCTGGGTTCGTCTCAGTGCTGACATCATCTCCGATTTCTGTGGGGATAGAAAGCAATCATTCAGATATTTTTCAATAATATAGGTTCAATAGTTAAAGAATTCTGCTGTGGAACTTCTTTTTTGTAAAGCCATAGTTTGGAATCACGGTAGAATAGAAGCCAGACGAACCTCTACTGTTGGCTTCATCAGTACCATTGGGTCTACCATTGACATTCTCCACACTGTCCAAGTCCTGCTGTTCTCCGGCTGTGTACAACACTCCATTCACTACACCCCTACGACTATCCCTACGTAGGGCCTGATCCGTGGCTGTGCCTGTGACCTCTTGGCTTTGGATATCTCTATCTCTACTGTCTAGACTGGTGTTCTCATCATTTTCACCTCCATTGACTCTAGTCCCCTGCTCTCCGGGCACACAGGCAGTACCCTGGCAGCCCACCATCACCCTCTCTTCACTGTTGAGATCAATGAGCACTCTGCTGGTTCTCTCCCTCTGAGTCTCTCTATCCAGCTCCTCGCTCCCATTGGTTGGATCCTGCCTGGAGGTTGTCTGCATGCTGTCCACATGGTCTGGGTTTATGGTTTTCCTTCCTGGAGGTTGTTTGTTATTTCCCTACATCACTTGGAGGAGGACTGTCAGTCTCGTCGCTGCTACTGTCATCTGTCACTGTATTGGGGATTAAGAGCCAGTTAGAACTATCAACTGATTTCCACATTTTGAATTTACTCTTTGTATGAAAATCTATGGATATGAATAAGTGCTATTGGTTTAATAGGTTTTTATTCTAAGTATGTTAATTCTATGTTTGTTTAAATACACTGTTGGCCAAGGACTTCATCAAGTAGATTCTGACATATCTTGAATCTCAATAGAGGGTTTAAAGGCTGCTACATAATTTATTTCGTCACTGTTGCTGCCTACAACAAGACAAGCCCAGGTGTGTCATTTTAAGTGTCTTACATAGTGTTAGTTACATGCCTATGGGATGCAATTATACTAGGGTGGAATTCTTACCAGCAGAATTATAGTCCTGTGCTACCTTACGCATTTCTGTTTGTGACGCTACATCAATTATCTAGCTACAATTTCTTTACATTACATTGATGTAAAACATGACATATCAGTTTGTGTAACCTTTGTCTTTGATCCCGGATAGTCATCATCCTCTGAAGAGAGATGAGAGAGAGAGAGAGAGAGAGAGAGAGAGAGAGAGAGAGAGAGAGAGAGAGAGAGAGAGAGAGAGAGAGCGAGAGAGATACAGACAGAGAGAGAGAGGTACAGACAGAGAGAGAGAGAGAGAGAGAGAGAGAGAGAGAGAGAGAGAGAGAGAGAGAGAGAGAGTCTATGACATCCACATTACCAGATTAATTTCCCCCTACGGATATTTCAGTCATAGATTATTTAGATATTTTGCTATACCTCTGCTTTCTGCTGAGTTACTTTCAGATCGTCCTGCATCTGTGGGACATTGAATAAAACAACTCTGAAAATGATATCGAAACTTCCTATACAACATTATTTTCAAACCATATTCCACACACCTGTAAGATCATCGGAGTTGCAATTCTCTTTGGATCTGGCATCTGAGTCTACAATATCGTATACATGATCAGATAATGATCAATAACACAAAAAGACATGATCAACCACATATCAATAACACTAACTACTGACTATTGATAACTTCCCAGCTCAACCTTCCCCACACTAACCTGTTAAATCAGCCGAGTTTGCAGCCTGCGTAACATTTGAGATTTCTGGAAGACAAATGATTGCGGAGTAATGATACACGTAATGTAACACATTGATTTCATTATAACAAAGTTTGACCGTTTGATTACAAACTAAACGTAATCAAAAACCTACCTGCAGAGTTCTCTGTTGGTCTTAAAGGACTTGGGCGTGCTGTTGAACACAATATTAAATTAGGTCAACATGGCAATAACAGATGCTAATTCGAAACATTTCCCTATTTTCACTAACCTGGGGTTGTAGCTGGTTTACCAAAGGTATTCTCAGGACCTGGGGGAAGTAGAAAAGGAAAATGGCAGATTGAGTTAATGAGTTTAAAAGCAACAAAATGAGGACAGATACAAAAATATATAAAGTGTGAAATATATATAAAGAACAGACCTTTGATTTCTCCCGAGGTGCTTTGAGTTTGGGGAGCGACGTCAAGGGCACCTGTAACAACATCTGAAAATGAGGTACCTTACAAACATCTTATTAGAATCTCACCACCTGTGATCATTCTTTGAAAACATGATTTCTCCATCAAGACTAACAACTGTTTGGGTCTCATCAGCACAATTCAATAAACACGTGCATTAGGATTTAGCCAACCTTCTCACCATTCAAAAAGCTTAACACATCCTCACTTCTGTCTGAAAAGGAAACAGTACCATTATTAATTTATTGAATCTCCATAACCTCAATAATATAATGTCATATACTGTATCAGACGTTTTCACCTCAGCAATAAAAGCAAGGTCATTGTTTTTGGCCAGTGTATGACACACTGAACAATTAACTGGAAAAGCTTACTCGAGCAAATTGCTACAGTATATGCTGATATATGATCCTTGTTTAGTGTAAATGAGGCTTACCTTTCATTGGTACCATGAACACAACAGCAACTAGTGCCAGAACTGACAGAGAACACAGGGAGCTACGAGAACAATAAAGAACATTTTCAGTTGAATGCATTCAGTTGTACAATTGACTAGTTCTCCCCCTTTACCTTCCCTTTTATTACGAAGATAGTTGTACGGTGTTAAATCTAATGCTTTGCAAGACTAATTCAAGACAATGCACAAAAATGTGAATTAAATGTAACATTATCTAAATGTTACGTTTTTATGAAGAATATATCAATCAAAGACGCCATGATGTAATAAAAAAAGTGACTTACAGCTTCATTGTGGGTCGAAGTCATCACATGAGTTCTCTATCTCTTTGCTAAAAGACCCATCAGAGGATTTATACCTGTCCTTCTAGCTGATTGGCCGGAACCACAGAGACAATAGACACAGACCCACTTCTATGAGATAGAATGGGGGCTGTGTCAGGTGTCTCTGCAGGAAACAGTGCATGACTGCGGGAACGTTTTTAAGATTGAGGAATCAGATGAGCATTTAAACAAAAAGGTTTACAGTTTACAAAGGACTAATTATAGTATCAGTCGACAAACAACTGACTGACTTAGAAGACAAAGACACCCAAGATGTGACTGTTCATTCAAGAGATGTACTAAACAAAGACCTTCTCTTTCTAGTCTATGTTGATTATAGGTGACTGGTTCCTGTGGTCAGTGATGCAAACAAAACATGCCTCTGGCATTTCCTTGTCATTGTTACAGCAATTTAGAAGAGGGTATGCCTACGCAATGAGTGGATTGATTGATACCGCACTCTGAAAGTGTAGCATAAGCATATACACTGTGTGTACAAACCTTGAGACAATTGAGAAATGGATTTGTGTATGTGTGCCATTCAGATGGTGAATGGTCAAGACAAAATATTGAACTGGGTATGGTAGTAGGTGTTAGGTGCACCGGTTTGAGTGTGTCAAGAACTGCACCGCTGCTGGGTTTTTTCACACTCAACAGTTTCCCTTGTGTATCAAGAACGGTCCACCACCCAAAGGACATCCAGACAACTAGACACAACTGTGGGAAGCATTGGAGTCAACATTGGCCAGCATCCCTGTTGAACACTTTCGACACCTTGTAGAGTCCATTCCCCTGACGAATTGAGGCTGTTCTGAGGGCATAAGTGGGTGCAACTCAATATTAGGAAGGTGTTCCTAATGTTTTGTACACTCAGTGTATGTTGTCCCTTAGCCATACTGACGAAAGATAATGTGTTTTCATTCTGTATTCAATATTTCTCTCTTTTCAAAGGCATTCTTCTTTGGTCGTTCAGAACAGCACCGTTTAATTGAAGGTTGAAAAACCCTCTGATACTGCCAATTACTTTAATGACTTTTTCATTGGCAAGATTAGAAAACGTAGGCATGACACGCCAACAACAAACTCTGAACCTTCATATCCATGCATATCTGCATTTGAATTCTGTAAAGTGAGTGTGGAAGAGGTGAAAAAAGTATTGCTGGGAAGCAAAAGTCATTCTGATACCCAAGAATAGCAAAGCACCCTTTACTGGTTCAAACAGCCGACCAATCAGCCTGCTACCCTTAGTAAACTTTTGAATAAAAAAAAATGTTTTTGACCAGGTACAATGCTATTTCACAGTAAACAAATTAACAACAGACTTTCAGCACACTTATAGGGAAGGACACTCAACATGTACGGCCCTGACACAAATGACTGATGATTGGCTGAAAGAAACTGATAATAAGAAGATTGTGGGAGCTGTTTTGTTAGACTTCCGTGCAGCTTTTGACATTATTGATCATAATATACTGCTGAAAAACATACGTGTTATGGCTTTACATCCCCTGCTATATCGTGGATTGAGAGCTACCTATCGAACAGAACACAGAGGGTTTTCTTTAATGGAAGCCTCTGTAGCATAAACAGGTAGAGTGTGGTATACCTCAAGGCAGCTGTCTTGGTCCTTTACTGTTTTTGATTTTTACTAACGATCTACCACTAGCCTTGAGTAAAGCCTGTGTGTCTATGTATGATGATGACTCAATGTTATACATGTCAGCTACCACAGCAAGTGAAATCACCGCAACACTTAACAAAGAGCTGCAGTCAGTTTTAAAATGGGTGGCTAGTAATAAGATAGTCCTAAATATATCAAAAACTAAAAGCATTGTATTTGGGACAAATAATTTACTAAACCCTAAACCGCAACTAAGTCTTGTAATTAATAATATGGCAATTGAGCAAGTTGAGGAGACTAAACTGCTTGTTGTAACCCTAGATTGTAAACTGACATGGTCAAAACATATTGATGCAACAGTTTCTAAGATGGGGAGAGGTACTGTATGTCCGTGATACAGTGTTGCTATGCTTTCTTGACATCACAATCAACCAAACAAGTCCGACAGGCCCTACAGATGTAGGGTCTTAATTTGATCACCTTGTTGCAGGATAACTTTTCTGCAATGCAGGACATTTAAATATTGTAGTGTATTTGAGGTTTAAAAGGCTTCTGTAGTTTGTAATTTCCACTTTGAAATTCCAAACTTGATTTTCCCTTAAGAAAAATGTATCAACCCCTACAAAAATGTCCATCAATTATTATTATAATAATAATTTACATTTTCTGTTGCTGCAGGATTACTTTTCTGCTGTAGCAAACAGGCTCAAATTAAGATCCTACATCTGTGGTTTTATCACACTTGGACTGCTGCCCAGTTACAGTATATGGTCAAGTGCTGCAAAGACGGACATAGGCAAAGTTTTTAAACTTTGTTTCCATTGAACATGCCATACAAATAAAGGCATTTAAATTAATTATATCAAGAGTGCCTTGGTCCTCCTTTCTCCTTAAATGGCTGAGGGCTAATATCAAGAACATGCATGCCAATTTCTCCTGACTCAAAGTAGAGGAGAGATTGACTGCATCACTACTTGTTTAGTGAGAGGTATTGAAGTGCTGAAAGCACTAAACTGTCTGTTCAAACAGCTAACACAGCTCAGACACCCATATATACCCCACAAGAAATGCCACCAGTGGTCTCTTCACAGTCCCTAAGTCCAGAACAGAGGCTGGGAAACACACAGTACTACGTAGAGCCATGACTACATGGAACTCTATTCCACATCAGGTAATTCAAGCTAGCAGTAAAATCAGATTTTTAAAAACCTGATAAAACAACACCTCATGACACAATGCGGACTGTGAAGAGACACACACTCACACACACACACACACACACACACACACACACATACATACACACTCTACACACACCCACACATTGTAATATTGTATTGTTGTAATATTGTACATTTTATATTATACATTTGTAAAGGTGGAGCAGTGCAAATGTGTACAGTGTACAATGTATTGGGTGATGTGTTGTTTTATTTATGATGAGACTATTGTTTTGTTGTGATGTGTTGTTTTGTTACTGTTTGGACCCCAGGAAGAGTAGCGGCTGCCTTGGCAGCAGCTAATGGGGATCCTAATCAAATACTAAATACTCATATTTTGGAGTTATGCATCATAGTTAGATGTCCATGGGTCCGGAACATCATACATACCTGGGGTGCATTCAGTTCCATTCAACCGTTGCTAGGTAGCGTGTCTGTTTGTACTGAACAAACCGTTTCCTCAAAACATTCTTCAACATTCTTGAACAGACTTTGAGGTACGCTTGCTCCGTTTGGAGGGTGTGGTGGGGTGTGGCTTGAAGCAATGAGGGACGAAAGGGCAGTGGAGCGTTCCCCAACCCACAACCCAACCCCTCCCTGTTTTTCAATTGGTCGTTCAGAGCAGCACCGTTTCCGTTGTGTGTTGTCCCTGTCTGGAACATCATTGGTCTTGTCCCAGTGAGAACACAGATTTATATTGGGTAAAAGAACTAAGGAGGAAGTACGACCATAGTCAATCAATCAACAATAATAATTTTAGTACAAATGTTTTTCTTTAACTTACAATCTGTAGAGAGCGATTAGATAGGTTCAGAATTTATGTGAAACATCACAGCACAGTTGAAAAATATATGGTACATGGAAATCATAAGAGGGCGGTTTATGGAGATAGGTGTGATGGACTGAGAGTAGCTGAGCGGTGGGTTTAAAAGCTCATGTTCTATAATAGTTATGACTGAAAACACGATTTATAACGTATAAGTACTATCTATATAGATGTAATGTATATCAAAATATCAAATGCCATGTAAAATGTGTGTAGGATGTACATGTAACAACAAAAGAAAAAGATGTAAAAACAAAGTTTGTTTGTCTTCCGAAGAGGGTGTGGAGGGGGTGGATGGGCCCAAAAAATGAAATAAAAAAGTAAGATGTGAAAGTGTAAGTATATACACCACCCCCTATCTAGTGTCAAAACTTCTGGCATGAGGTGCACAGTGAAAAAAATATATTAAATATGTTTAATATAATTAGGATTTGACAGAATTTGTCCAAGTGCATAGCGCCGCAAATCTGTCAGAGGAGGGGCAGATGGGGAGAGAGAACACGAGAAAGGAGCATTCTAGAGTGCTGGGTTAACTTCACCTGGGAAAGATGAGGTGTGCTATGTTATGTTGTCCCATCTTAGTGATGAGGCACTGGATAAGGTATTGGTGTTGTACAACAGAGTGTGGGAGGAGGGGAAACTACCATGCAGTTGGAAGGAGGCAGTAGTGGTACCAATCCGGAAGCCTGGGAAGGATCCAACGAAGCCAACAAGCTATCAGCCAATAGCTTTAACATCACATGTATGTAAGGTTATGGAACGTATTATTACGGAGAGGCTAACTTACTTCCTGGAGAGCAGAGGGCTAGTAACGCCACATCAGAGTGGGTTCAGGAAGGGTAGGGAAACTATGGATCCAGTGCTCTGCTTAGAAGCAGAGGTCAGGAAGGCTCAGGTGAACAAGGAGACTGTTGTAGCTGTCTTTATTGATGCGGAGAAGGCATATGATATGATGTGCATCAAGCTTGATATTATGGGGGTAGGAGGAAGAACGTACAACTGGATAAAGGATTTCCTGTTTGAAGGTCTATCCAGGTGAGGGTGGGGAAGTCTTTATCAGGCAGTTACTTGGTGGATAACGGTACACCACAGGGGAGCGGGATTAGTCCTCTGTTGTTCTCAATCATGATCAATTATATTTACTCTCAGGTACAGACGGATATAGGGAGGTCGTTATTTGCAGATGATGGGGCCCTATGGAAGAGGGGAAGAAATGTGCCATACATAGTCAGGAAGGTACAGGAAGCAATTGATGAGGTAGAGCGGTGGGCATTAATGTGGGGATTCAGGTTCTCTGTAGAGAAAACTCAAACAGTGTTCTTTACCAGGAGGAAGGTGGGAGATTAGGTATACTTGAGATTATCGGGGAGAAACTTGGAGAGGGTGGGGGCCTTCAGGTTCCTTGGGGTATACATTGACACTAGACTGACCTGGGCATAACACATTGAGAGAGTGGTGGGAAAGTGTAAGAAGGTGCTAAATGTGATGCGCTGTCTGACAGGGAAGGAGTGGGGGGCTGGGCGTTCCTCATTGAAGATCATGTACGTTGCATTGATCCGATCTGTAATAGACTATGGCAGTATAGCATATGGTTCGGCAGCCCGGACCTCACTGGAAAGGCTAGATGTCATACAGGGGCAAGGACTCAGAATATGTAGTGGGGCTGTTTCGGACGTCCCCAGTGGCTGCATTACAGGTGGAGATGGGGGATATGCCATTGCAGATTAGGAGACAGCAGCTGGCAATGAATTATTGGGTCATCCTACAAGGACATGGGGTGTCTCATCCTGCGAAAGGGATTTTACAGGCATGCTGGGAACATGAGCGAAGACAGAACACGAGCTTTGGGTGGGTGGGTAATACCCAGGCGAAGGAGATGGGACTGTATGGAAGGGAGTTTAGTCCAACGGTAGTTATTCCTGTAAATCAACAATGGCTACTCCCACCTCCAGTAGTCGATCTAGAAGTGTTGGAGAGACTACAAAAAGATAGGGAGGGTGTTGATCCATCTGATTTCTTTAAGAGACGTCTGGAAACTGTGTATCAGGATTTTGTGGCCATTTACACAGATGGTTCAAAAGATCCAAGGACAGGACGTACTGGGTCAGCATTTGTAGTGCAGGAATGTGGGGTAGAAGTCAGGAAACGTATTACAGATAATCTAGCTGTATATACGGCGGAGCTGATGGCCATACTGTTGGCCTTGCAGTGGGTGGAGGAAGTCAAACAAGACAGAGTAGTTATTTGCTCTGATTCATGTGCAGTGTTAATGAGTATGCTTTATGAGGTGCTACAAACCCATGGCAGGATTAAACAGATGGGTATTCAGATAAGATTTACTTGGGTCCCAGCCAATGTGGGGATGGAGGGGAACGAGGCACTAGATGAACAGGCTAAACAAGCACTTAATAGTGGGGATGTTGATGTTGAAGTTTCAATGAGCAACGCAGAGGCAAAAAGACTGATATATACAGTGATGGTGCAGAGATGGCAGGAGCAGTGGAATAGAGATAATAAGGGAAGGCATTTATTTCAAGTACAGAGGAAAGTCGGGGAGCGGAGGACGGCAGGAAGGGACAGAAGAGAAGAGGCTATTTTTACTAGATTAAGGGCGGGACACAGCCAGTTGAATAAGATATTAAATGTGATAGGAAAGCATCCAACAGGAAAGTGTGATTATTTTCAGGAAACAGAGACCATGGAGCATGTATTGCTACAGTGTGGGCAGTATCAGAGGGAAAGAGAGAGGATGAGATCTAGTATGAGGGAGAAGGGGATACAGGAAATTAGTTTAAAGAGTATATTGAGTAGAACGTCATTAGATATAGTCTCAAATATTTTGTTATCTTTTTTAAGAGCAACGGGGCTGGCAGGTAGGATTTAGTTTCTCCCTGTCTCTGGCCCATACTCCAGTACAGTAGGTGGCGGTAATGCACCATAACGTTGGATGCCAACCGCCAATAAACCCCACTGAAGAAGAAGAAGAAGAAGAAGAAGAAGAAGAAGAAGAAGAAGAAGAAGAAGAAGAAGAAGAAGAAGAAGAAGAAGAAGAAGAAGAAGAAGAAGAAGAAGAAGAAGAAGAAGAAGAAGAAGAAGAAGAAGAAGAAGAGACACAGAGTTTCTCACATTTAACCACTAGGTGTCAGTAAAGGTTTTCAGAGAAGTACAGCCTCATGTTTTCGCTCTCCCATTTTCCACACAAAGAAAGCACAGCGCCCCTCACAGGAATGGAGGTGCACATTGTCGCTAAACCAAGCATCGCCATATTGATATCCCAACAACGTTGAGAGGTAATTCACATTAGCTTATTTAGCTACGTAAAAGGGGCATTGTTTTGAGTCAACTTTGTATGTTATTGCATATAAGACTAATACTCTTAAAGCATACATAAGTCTGTTTAGCTTTACTACCATTAGCTAACAAGGTAGCCCACAGAATGTTAGCTAAGGCGTTGTCAGCCAGTTGCCTCGCTAACTCTATGCAATCCCATGTCACTTTTTTTGCTTCTGAAAACAAATACTATTTTGTAGCTTGCGGTAGCTAGCAATCTTCAACATATGTACGTCAGCTAATACTATTTACTGATTTACTAACATTTATAGATGAATACCTGCCCAGCAATGAATGTTTCGTGTATATAACTATAGCTAACATTTGCTTGTTAGTTAGCTAGCCGAGTAGTCCATCCGGTTTTGATGTGGTGGAGTTAAACATGGAAGCAGCTAGCGCGAGCTAGTTGGCTACCTGTGCAGGCCATGGCTCGTGCGTGTGTGACTGTCGCAAGGGAGTTTCACCAAAGATAATAAAACCGCGTTGGTCCCAGCCGGACAGTGTTTATCATAATGTAACTGCTTTGTGCACCGCAGATGTTGACACTTGACAGACCGCTACATAATACCATAGAAATAAAGAAAGATCGTAAGTAGCGACAGGTTTTTGAGTCAAGGCAGAGAGGTTGAGTTGAGACTCTTTGGCCAGGTATTGTACTAAATGAATCACATGTATGTCTTCCAACAGGGCATATGACAGTGGGAATCCTAGTGATGACTCTACTGTGCCCAGTGCCCCCTGATTAGACTGGTTGGATGTCCTCCTTAACAACTACAACAATTAGGTTTGTTGATTTTAGCTAGCTATTGTCTTAGAACACTTGAACCAGTAAAACTTTGACCAGTATAGCTCCGGTTTCCCGAACACAGATTAATTCAGTGGATAATTTCCATAGAGCATGCTTTTTAGTCCAGGACTGGTCTTAATCTGTGTCTGGGAAACCTGTCCATATCGTGATGGCTACCTGACCAAAATATGTAGCTATCCAACTAACATCTTCTTGTGTGTTTTATCCTGCAGCCTCTCTACCAAACCAACGTAGCATCAGCTCTGCAGCGACCCCACCTGTCACCTGCAGCTTGGAGGAAACCTCCAAGGTACCATTCACACGGTGATCAATCATTCACACGGTGATCAATCACACTGTCATATAGGCTTTCTGTACCAAGTCAAGCGAGACAGCAGTCAAATACCTGATGCCAAACAGAATGATTCATTAGTCTACATTACTTTGAATCAGTCACATAATTCTCCATCTATGGTTATAGATATTTCTTATATATGGATCTGCCTTGATATCATGTTTATGTTTTTATTATAATAGATGTATCTATTTTCTATGTCCCAGGTGATCCAGAGAACATCCTGTGTATAATATGTCCGGCTCTGTCCCAAGCCGCTCTCGAGTTTACCCTGATGTAAACACACAGAGGCCTCGGGAGTACTGGGACTACGAGTCCCATGTGGTGGAATGGGGGTACGTAGTGTGTGTGTGTGGTTCAAAAGCTGAACACATTATTTTCTGTTGCATGTTCTGGTATGTGTATTAGATTGTAGTTGGTGTTACCTAGCTGAAATTGTCAAGCCATCACATTGCTTGCCACTTCTCTGACTATGTAGGAACCAAGATGACTACCAGCTGGTGCGCAAACTAGGACGAGGCAAATACAGTGAGGTGTTTGAAGCCATAAATATCACCAACAATGAGAAGGTTGTTGTCAAAATACTCAAGGTTGGTACCATATTCATTGAATTGAATTTAGTATTGGCATTTTGTCCCCTAACTCAAATTTCTCTCATCTACAAAGAGACGTGCTGTATGAAGTCCTGATGGTATTTTGTTATGTTTGTCCATAGCCTGTCAAAAAGAAGAAAATCAAGAGAGAAATCAAGATTCTGGAGAACTTGCGAGGCGGTCCCAACATCATCTCACTGTTAGACATTGTCAAGGATCCTGTGGTGAGTAGAGCTCATGATCCTCTTTTCTGTAAGTCTGTCATTGATCACATCCTAGTGAAGTGTAAATCATGACACAACCACATGCCCATTTTTTTTGGTGCCTTTTTTACAATGGCTGTTGCTCAATCACTAAGCAGAAACAATGTGGTTCATATTCAGCTACCCCATCCAGAGTTTCCCCTAGGATTTTATCCAGCAGCGGTGGCAAAGTTAGCAGGGGTGAGGGGGCGTGGCCAATGGCGCTGTTTTAGAAGCCCTCCTCTTGGCCGCTTAGACAAAATGTTGCTGTTTTAAAGCTAATTTCCTGCAATTCTACATATATTTCTATGGGGCATAGAGAACATTTTACAGTTTTAAAGCTAGTTTCCTGAAATGATACACATTTTGTCATTGGGCTGAGAGAACAATTGCAGTTTCAATGCTAATTTCCTGCAATTCTACACATTTTGCTTATTCCTTGTTCTTATGCTAAATGAGTTGACTCAAACATTATAACAAAATCAATGCCATGACATTTTTTTAATTTTTTATTGTCCCTGACTGTCTAGTTTTTATTTTGGTGATTGTTAGTTCTCAAAGATGATCTTATTTAAAAAATATATTGCTCCATTATCTTTTCTACTTTACATCTGGTTTTAGTCATTTGAGTTTACACTGAAAACGTTTTACTATCCCACATTTTTATTTTTTTGTGGCCGGCCACGATTTAGCAGTGGCGGTGCACCTCTGCCAAATGCATATAGGGGAAACACTGCCATCCTTGTGTGTACTCTGGTTGAGGGTGAGTTATTGTAGTTCTGCCTTTTTATGTCTTCTCAGTCTCGAACTCCCGCGCTGGTTTTTGAGCATGTAAACAACACCGATTTCAAGGTGAGGAGAGAAACAAGGTTCATCTGTCTGTACAGAATTGTAATTAACGTTACATTCTGAACCAATGTCCAGCCATCTCATTTTGATATATTTTTTTTCTCTGTATTTCAGCAACTGTATCAAACTTTATCGGACTTCGACATACGGTTCTACATGTTTGAAATCTTGAAGGTAAGGGATGGTTTCAAAAAACGAATAAAGCAACACATCACAACGCCTCTCCCCGATGTGACCTACTTGTTGTGTGTATGTACTGACATGTATGTGTAACTAATAGATGCACACACATTACATGTTAATGTTTTTAAATGTATGTAAAGTATTTTGTCTGTAATGCCTTTTTCATTATGTGTTAGACCCCAGTAAGACTAGCTGTCGCCATTGGCTTCGGCTAATGGGGGTCTTAATAAATCAAATCAAATCTCAGATGCCAATGATACATCTCGCATTTAGACTACTGTTAGTTTAAACCATTACCTAATTGTTTATTCTCAGGCCCTTGACTACTGTCACAGTATGGGGATCATGCACAGAGATGTCAAGCCACACAATGTGATGATTGATCATGAACACAGAAAGGTATGGATTCCCTCTCCCACTTTCATTCATTGTTACTATAGATGCTATCACTACCATAACTCTGGCACCCCAATGGTGGAACAAGCTCCCTCACGACGCCAGAACAGCGGAGTCACTCACCACCTTCCGGAGACACTTGAAACCCCACCTCTTTAAGGAATACCTGGGATAGGATAAAGTAATCCTTCTACCCCACCTTACCCCACCCCAAAGAAAAAAAAAAGAAGAAAAAAAACATATTGTAAAGTGGTTATCCCACTGGCTATAAGGTGAATGCACCAATTTGTAAGTCACTCTGGATAAGAGCGTCTGCTAAATGACATAAATGTATAACTAACCAGCTGACTTTGTTAGCTGTTTTTGTTTCCTTATGGTTGCTTATTGTAAAGCGTCTTTGGGATTTAGAAAAGCCCTATATAAGACCTGTGTATTAATATTGTTATCATCATAGAATTAGGAATTAGAACTCAGAATTAGGAATTAGAACTTATTATGAACTCCAAACACAAGCAATAATGGGTGTTCTCTTGTAGCTCCGCCTGATCGACTGGGGCTTGGCAGAGTTCTACCACCCTAACCAGGAATACAATGTGAGAGTGGCCTCGCGCTACTTCAAAGGACCTGAGCTGCTGGTAGACTACCAGGTGAGACCACTCAATACAGTCTGAGAAGACTAGTTATAAACATGAAACTAACTAGGCTAGGTCTAGTTGGCCACAAATCTATAGTAGCATGTTGTTAATGCAGTTATAATAATGTAGTTATAAGCTGGTATAGTAATGTAGTCATTGTTGTTTTAAGCACGACTCTCTCTCTCTCTCCCTCTCTCTCTCTTCCTCTCTCTCCTTCCCTCTCTCTTTATTTCAGATGTATGATTACAGTTTAGACATGTGGAGTTTGGGCTGTATGTTGGCCAGCATGATCTTCAGGAAGGAGCCTTTCTTCCACGGACACGACAACTACGACCAGGTAGAATTGTCTCTCATGGTGCTAATCACAACGTCTTGATATTGAATCCCGATGCTACAGCCTCTACTACAACAGCACTGATTGTAACTATCAAGTGGATGTCTTGTTGCTCTCTTAGTTGCAACTTTCTGTAGGATTACAAGGAAGTCTTTTGGTTTGTCTCCAATCAGGAGAGAATAATTGAGTCTCTCGTAGTGTTGATGAACAACCATCAAACAATGTCTTGATCATGATGATGCTACGGTCTTTACAACAAGGCTGATGTTTGCTGTTTAGTGCATATCTCTAGCTCTCTTACTTGACTGCCAGTTGAATTCCAGATTTCTGTATATGCTTACAAGTAGGCCCTAGGCTTTTGTTTAGTTTGTCTTCTCTCTAAAATGTTATATTTCTGTTTTACAGCTCGTACGGATTGCTAAAGTCCTTGGCACAGAGGACTTGTATGACTACATCGACAAGTACAACATTGAACTAGACCCACGGTTTAATGACATTCTGGGCAGGTGAGAATAACCAACATTTCATTGTCAGATTACTTCAACAGAACTGGACTGCAGAATGTATTACTGAATGGTCCAAATACACAATGTGAATGTCAATTTATACCTGACCCCTGCCTTGAGTAATTCAGGTTATTAATGCCCAGATTATTGACCCATAGAAACAGAAAGAGTTGAACGGCAAAAGCCCCTCAGACCATGATAATTTGACAGTGCACTCATGGGTACAGTCAGTATGGCTACCAGTCCACACACAATGGAACGTTGACTTGAAGGAGCTTGTCTCTTTCTATCTATTGATTTGACTTTTTCCTTGTTTTGTCTCCTTTTCCTCCATACTTCTTTGTAAAGTGTCTTGAGAGAACTTTGTGAATCTACACTCTGAATAAATGTTGACTTGATTTTATGTATTGACATCTCTCTCCTGGTCCATTCTCCAGACACTCCCGTAAGAGGTGGGAGAGGTTTGTGCACAGTGAGAACCAGCACCTGGTGAGCACCGAGGCACTGGACTTCCTGGACAAGCTGCTGCGTTACGACCACAACGCCCGCCTCACCGCCCGGGAGGCCATGGAACACCCATACTTCTGTGAGTTTCCCCTCAACCTCCACTCAGATTTCTAGATATAAGCCTGCTGCATAAGACACCAAACTGAATGTTTAAGTGCTATAACCCTCAGATTGATCTTAATATTATTATGGTGCTCAATACAATAAACTGTTCGGAAATCACTTCTGTAGTTAGAAACCGATATTAGCATTCCTGCAACATTATTTTGTTGAAATTTGGTTTCTCGGTTGTGTCTCAGTTGAGTGAGTCGCCTTGAAGCTTGACTGGTTAGGGTCAAGAAGATCATTCTGAGAGAGATAACGAGAGAGTTGATCAGAGACGGCATGCTCAAGTGTTCTGGAAAGGAAAGAAAAGAAAGAAGGGATCTGGTCTGTTGTTCTTGACGTCAGAGAGGTTAAGTGTTATCATAGATGTCTGTGGATTGTGTTAATGAGTGTTGATTTAGAAGACGTCTGATTGTCTGTCTCGCTCTCGCTCTTTTCTCTCCTCTCTCTCTCTTTTCTCTCCTCTCACTCTCTCTGGTGCCAGACCCCATTGTTAAAGATCAGGGAAGGGGCAGCACTCCTGGCGGAATGGTTGCCAGCTCCACTCCAGTCAGCTCTTCCAGCATGATGGCAGGTAAGTCATCCAGCACTGCATTCTGAGGCCCGTAGGGCTATGGTCAAAAGTAGTGCACTATTTAGAGTATAGGGTGCCATTCAGGACGTAACCTCTGTGTCTCAACTCCCGGGAAAGATGTGCTGTTATTGTTACTCTTTGAACATTTTACATTGATTGAATGGTTTCCCAACACCACAGTTTTATTTGTGGAAATGACAATTTCTTACATTTCTCTCTCCCTCAGTACTCCTCCTGACCATAGATCACACTGCCCTCTTCTTTGACTTCCTGTCAGTAAGTGTTCTGACTGTAGGAGTCACTGGTGAGAATGTGTCCATTATCTCTTCTAGGCATCACCTCCACAAAGCCACTGGCTAACATCGCTGGATCACCGGTTATCTCTGCCCCCAACACTCTGGCCCCACAAGTCCCAGCAGCCGCCGGGGTACAGCCCTGAAACAACCACCTCCTCCCAGCGGCCGCCGGGGCACAGCCCTGAAACAACCACCTCCTCCCAGCGGCCGCCGGGGCACATCCCCCCTGAAACAACCACCTCCTCCCAGCGGCCGCCGGGGCACATCCCCCCCTGAAACCACCTACTCCCAGCGGGCGCCGGGGCACATCCCCCCCGAAACCACCACCACCTCCTCCCAGCAGCCGCCAGGGCACAGCCCTGAAACCACCTCCTCCTCCTCCCAGCAGCCGCTGGGGCACGGCCCTGAAACCACTTCCTCCTCCTCCCAGCTGCTGCCAGGGCAGAGCCCTGAAACCACCACCACCTCCTCCCAGCGGCTGCCGGGGCACAGCCCTGAAACCACCACCTCCTCCCAGCGGCCGCCAGGGCACAGCCCTGAAACAACCACCTCCTCATGGGACCTCCTCACCTGTGTTTGTTTGGTCCCGTGGTTCGGTTCAGCCCACCCCACCCTCTACTATGTGTTGGCCTGGCCCATGGGTTTCCTTTTTATTACATTGAGAAGAATGACAGAGAAAATATGTTGAAATTGCTTTTCCCTGTTCAGTTATATTTTGAGATCTGGACTTATTGTCGCACATGTCTGGATGATTGAAAGTAGTAAATAACTTTCATGGGGTTGGGTTATTTCACAAAATGCCAGTGGTCTAGGAATTCTAACACAATGTAGACATGATGAAGAACAGAATGGATAATAACATTAATTTTTTATGTCCCAAATATACAGTCTAGCTTGAAACAGTTTGTTTGGGGATTCCTGCTGTTGCAATACACTGAACCTGTAGACAACTTCCCAAAACGAGACAGGATTCTCTGATGTAGCCCCCACTTGGCAGTGCTGGATAGTTGCGCACACACTACTGTTAAGTGCAGAAGCTACCGGTGTTTTTGAAGTTGTTAGAAGCTATCATACTTGTATCTGTAGATTCTCTACAGTGACTTGTCAGGTTGCACGCACCAAATGCTGACTATCACAGGGTCAATAGTTTGCCAATTTGGTGTTACTTTTACTTCTGAATACATGTTTTGTTTTTTAATGCAGTCTCTTACGCATGATTTTGATTACATAGACAATTTTGTAACTTTTTGTTTTTATGTTGGGAGGAGTCTTATCACTTGCAAAAAAAATAATCTACTTCATAAATAAACAATTTTAAACAGGCAGATATGAATATTCCTTTAGCATTGTATGTTGTCCATTCTTTCTGTGAAGTGTACAGACAAATTGATGCTGTAGAAAACCCTGGCAAATATATGTACAGTTAGATTGGTGTAAAATGCATTTCTATAGCTTCCTAAATATATTTTACGTTGAAGGAGTACCAAGATGGCTGCGCGGTGGCTTCAATACAGCGCCCCGTTAGTCATCCAGAGTTTATACACATCATTGGTATGCACATTGCACACATTCAGTGGCAACATTTTACGTCAGCTAGTGCTCATGTTAACATTTTACATCAACTACAGTTACATTGTTGCCACTCAGTGAGGATGTCTGTGCGAGATGGGGTCGCCTCCCGGGGCGGGGCGTCACTGGCTGAGACTTGCAGATCTTCAACAGAAAATGTGAAGTTATCTCGAAAGTTGCTCAATTTACTACTCTCTAATTATTTCACAATGGGGAAGCTGGTTTTCGTATCACTTTTTGTTGCTGCTTTATCAGCATTTCTTGGAGAGAGAGTTATTAACTTGAGGTAGGCTGTGTTTAGGTATTTGCATCTATTTTTTAGCTGTAACGAAATTGCATGCTAGCTGTTAGCTAGCTAGCCAACTTGGTATTTTTGCTAACAACCTCAAAAGGTTGATTTGTTGACAGCAAGCAAGATAAGAAAGCTAACCTGTTTTTCTATTTAGCTTGCCTTTATTAGCCAGTGCTTTATTACCGAGTAATAATGGTTTGGGTTATTTTCACTTTTCTGAACTTAAAGGTTGAGAGCTGGAGGGTCACTTCATGTTGTTGACAAACAGCGATGCTGTGTGCCAAGCATGGCCTTTTTTTGTCTGCCAATGAAGGCATACATCTGATCTCAACGCTGAAGTTACAGTAGCATGAGGCTATGATTGGAGTTGGAGGCTATACAAGACTTTATATCTGACTAGTCTATATTCATGATTGTTTGTACATAGATGCATATAAATGCCCTAAGTCATACTACTATGTTGAAATTGCAGTGTTATTCTGTAGTTTTAACCATTTGAAGGGATGTAATTTATTTTACATGTTGCAGGAAAAGGACTCTTGCTTCCAGAAAGCTTGTCCAAACCCACCTCCCGAACTGCCATCTAATCAAAAGCCTTGGTACGTACAGTACACATGAATGTACAGGACATTGGGAACTTTAACAGTGCTGGCATGGATATAAAAGGCATGCGTTTCTATAAGCTCTGTGCCACATGTTCATTGGTATTATATGAAGTACCTACAACGTTATTTGCCTGTAAAGCCATATCTGAACACCCCATGTGATGTGATTTCTGACAGAGTACGGATCAGAGGACCTCATAATACTTCCCAATGGACTTGCTATTATTAGCACCGTGAGTTACAACATTGTTTTGGCCCCATATGAAACACGCAACTTAAAAAATGTATCTATTAACATATCCTAATCTTAATCTTAATATTATTGGAATTACTAGGGCTTGAAGGATCCTGTATTGCCATCCTATTGAGATGCCCCTGGAAAGATGTACACCCTTGATCTGAGTGAAGATTCTAGGATGAAACCAGTGGAGCTCCGCATGGGGAGAGGCTTTGACCTGGACTCCTTCAATCCACATGGAATCAGTGTATACACAGATGAGACAGGTAAATCACCTGATTCCCTATAGGGCTCTGGCCAACAGTAGTGCACTACATAGGGAATAGGGTGCCATTTTGGACATAAACAGGTTTTGAAATGCATCTGCTGCTCTTCCACTCTTGTCTTGTGTTAAAAAGAGAACTGTCAAGAACACAAGACTCATCAATTGATTGAGCTGAATCCTTTCATCACTTTCCAGATAACTCAGTATACCTGTTTGTGGTCAATCACCCTCAACAAAAAACCCAAGTTGAGATCTTTCAGTTTGTTGAGGAGGACCACTCCCTTGTCTATGTGAAAACCATAAAGCATGAACTCCTTCACAGGTATGAAAGAGCTAAATGTCATGTCATTGCTTCAAACCAATTTGGTTTATTAACTAGATTGTCGGTAGCGTTTCACATTACAGCACGGCTAAAAGTGTTAATAACATGGTAATAACATGGAAATATAGCCTATCCTCTTAAACTTGGCTACTCTCAAGACAGAGTTTGGAGAAATTAGTGACATTTGAACTGAGCACAAACTAGTGTGTGGGATACTCATATTGTTTTGTAAGGTTGTTATGCATCAAACAGTTATTTAATATGCCATTTAGAGTAAATCGGTCTTACGATTATCTGTGGTTTTCTCTTAGTGTGAATGACATTGTGGCTGTGGGAGTGGAGAGCTTCTATGCCACCAACGATCAGTATTTTGGTGGAGGCACTCTGAATACCCTGGAGGCACTTCTGGCTCAGCCCTGGTCTAACGCTGTGTATTACAGCCCTGAAGAGGTCAAAGTAGTGGCTGAGGGATTCTACATGGCCAATGGCATCAACATCTCACCTGACAAAAGGTACAATCATTAGAAAAATAATGTATTCAACTTCTATAGCGCTATTCAAGTATTCAGTCCCGTGTAGCTCAGTTGGTAGAGTATGGCGCCAGGGTTGTGGGTTCGATTCCCACGGGTGACCAGTATGAAAAATAAATAAAAAATAAAGTATTCAAATGTATGCACTCACTACTGTAAGTCGTTCTGGATAAGAGCGTCTGCTAAAATGACATTAAAAAGTAAAATACATAAAGAATCTCAAAGCGCTTTGAGTACAGTCATGTGTACACACAGTTCAATAATGCTGTCAAACCTGTTAAGTATTTGATTATAGAGTGGATATCATATGTTGACATGATAAGACCTGTTGGTCTAACTAATGTGATGTTATGTGACATATAACTGTGTTTTCATGTAGGCACATATATGTGGCAGACTTACTTGACCACAACATACATGTTTTGGAGCGACTGGAAAGCAACGGTTTGGCCCCCGTGAAGGTAAAACATAAGAAATGGCAGATTTGTATATTTGTTTTGCACCTGGTAAGTAGTCAAAAGGACTATTTAAACATGCTGCTCTGTTGAAAGCCTTATAAATACTATGCTTATTCTCTCCCATTGCTCGTTTACCTGAACCCAGAATAGGCCCTTTAAAACTCATTTCATGATATTATTATTTTAAAAAGCATGAGCTGGCGCACACCCAGAGAAAATTATTTAGTGTAGAGGTGCTGACTAACGGCGAATAAACTGTAAGCTATAAAAAATAAATAAAGAGAGTCGCACACTCTATATATAAACTCCCAGTAATGTATTGGGTAAAACACCAATGTTTCGGCATCACTGTGCCCTGATGAAGGCACCCTCTGCTCTCAGACACCCTGAAGAAGGCACAGTGATGCCGAAACGTTGCTGTTTTACCCAATAAATTACTGGAAATGTATATATAGAGAGTGTGCGACTCTCATTATTTTTATAGCTTACATGATGTTATTCTTTGTCACCAGGTCGTGGAAGTGGGCTCTCTTGTTGACAACATTTATGTTGACCCTGAGACTGGCGACTTGTGGATAGGTTGTCACCCTAATGGCTGGAAACTATTCCAGAATGACCCTGAGGATCTACCTGGATCTGAGGTTTGTACACCTGCCGTGTGGTATTGTAACTTCATGAGTGAACTGCTTTCTGTATCATATACCAGCAGTGTATCTCTGTACTATATACCAACATTGTTTTCACATATTCACCCCTCTACTATGCTATAGGTAAATGGTGCTGGACTACAGTACATTCCAGCTACTGTAAGAGAGGAAACACACCAGAGCAAGGGACTTAGAGTGGACTTAGAGTGGACTTAGAGTGGTCTTAGAGTGGACTTAGAGTGGACTTAGAGAGGACTTAGAGTGGACTTAGAGTGGACTTAGAGATGGCTTAGAGTGGTCTTAGAGAGGACTTGGAGTGGACTTGGAGTGGACTTAGAGTGGACTCAGAGTGGTCTTAGAGTGGACTTAGAGTGGTCTTAGAGAGGACTTGGAGTGGACTTAGAGTGGACCTAAAAGCAGCGGGGTGGGTGTCTTTCTATTGTGTTCCCTCTGTAATGCTCATTTCTGGTATACATCTACATTTCATGATATTGTTTTCACAGGTGATTCAGATTAAAGACATCCACTCTGAGAAGCCAGTGGTGACCCAGGTGTATGCTGATGACGGCAGTGTGCTCATAGGATCCTCTGTAGCAGCTCCCTACGGAGCAAAGCTTCTCATAGGAACAGTCTACCACAAAGCCCTGGTCTGTGATCTAGCCACAGTAGACCAGTAGCCAATGCTCTATGTAGAAAACAGCCATCCGACATGGGTTGTGGTCGGAAGAGTGCAAGTGTTCAACGTACTGAACGTTGCAGATAGAAATGCAATGAATATAGTTAACAGTCAATGTTGTACCCTACTGAATGCTACAGTGGCCTGTGGGGTTCAACTTGCCAGGTAAAAAAAAATATGTTAAAGTTAATTCATTGCACACTGTCTAATCACTGGGAGTTAGCTGGCAGAATGATAGGTCAAAGATACCGCTGGTGCACTGAACGAGACCTGTAATAATAAATAGTAGTGTTACAAGTGCCACATTGTATAAAAGTTGATAAATGACTGGGTAAATTACATTTGAAATGCATGACATTGGTTTCTTGATAAGAATAAGCTGACAGTTAGTTATGTTTAAATTACAGGTACGTCTCACTGATTTAACATGGAAAACGTGTTTTATAAGCTGTTTTTACCCTCTTTGTAATGTGAACTAGATTCAGTTGTGATGTACCTGAATATTGTTTTCTTCGCAAAGTGTGTTAAATCTTTACATTAAATGTGTGCTGCTAATTTGGCATGCAAGTCTTATCTGTTGTTTAGTTGTCAACTCATTTGCCTTAAAAGCAGCAAACAAGTGATGTGGACAATATCATCATCATGAACCATGGGATCACAGTTTTGGGACTGCAGATTTGACCTCCCTCTAGGAATTGCTAAACTACAGCTCGCCCCATGGTTCAACTGTGCAACTGCACTCTGCCTGTACACAACACACCCACATTTTGCACACTGCTTTCATAACCTTTGACCAAGGGAAAGAGTTTGTCTGCCATGAAGTGGGTGCTTGTGACCATCTGCATTGCTGCCTTGGCAGCTCTTTTTGGGCAAAGACTTCTTAAATTGAGGTAGGCTGCATAGTTGCTTAACATGTTAACATTATAGGGCATGTGTATCTTCTATGGAATGTCTTCTTCGGAATCATGCTACACATTGTTACATTTCCCTGATCAGAGTTTAGAATATTGACCTGATTGAAGCTGTCAACGGAGGCCTCAGACATTAAAAGTGAGATTTGAAAAACAGGCTTTTAGCGACTTTGAAGTTAACTGCTTTAGGTGAATTGAGCAGTTGTGTGAGAGTGTCAAACACTTAATTAAGAGTGATCTGTGTTGCTTTTACTTCAAAGTAATATTTACCGGCTTCAATTTGCAGTGAAATAGCCCTTGCCAACAGAGAAGTGCCTGTTAAACGCCTCCCCAACTGTCACCTGTTAAAGAATATAGGTATGTCTGAACCAGTCCATTAAATTGTAATAATACATTGACATTATAACAGTTAATTCTTTAATTAATACATATAGTATAGTTCTTCTGTGTTGCACAGTGGTCTAAGGCACTGCATCGCAGTGCTAGCTGTGCCACTAGTTCGAATCCAGGCTCTGTCGTAGCCGGCCGCGACCGGGAGACCCAGCGTCATCCAGGATAGGGGAGGGAATGGCCGGCAGGGATGTAGCTCAGTTGGTAGAGCATGGCGTTTGCAACGCCAGGGTTGTGGGTTCGATTCCCACGGGGGGCCAGTATGAAAAAAATAAAAAATAATGTATGCACTCACTAACTGTAAGTTGCTCTGGATAAGAGCGTCTGCTAAATGACTAAAATGTAAATGTAGATAGATACCAATGTGATGTTGAAGTAGCCTGTTCTACTTTGAGCCTCTTCCAGTTATTCAAGTAGGCTCAAAATAATAAGTCATCTCAGTCTGTATATCCGCTACTTGGTCAAATGTCAGGGTTGAAGTCCATTAGACTAATAGGCCAAGTATCAACGTGTCACAGCATGCTTTGTTTGGTGTCATGATTATGTTATATTAGCATGTGGCCTATGGGATTTTTTAAAAAATACATTGATATAGGCTATTGCTAATGGTATGTGGACAATCCTATTTGTACAGACTATGGAGCAGAGGACTTCACCATACTTAGAGATGGACTGGCCATCATAAGCACCGTAAGTAATATCCATTATCATGATGAGACTTATTTGACTAAATCAGTGCGATCCTTCATGGCAAGCGTATTCTGGTAATGCACATTGAATAATGAAAACATAGTCCTCAATCCATAATATTACATTTTTAACATACCTCCCTCACACCTAGGATAAAATAACTATTTTTACAGAATAAAACGGCTGTTTTTAACAATACAATAAATACACCCTGAGTGTTTCCTAAATGGCACCCTATTCCCTTCATAGTGCACTACTCTGGTCAAAAGTAGTTCACTATATAGGGAATAGGGTGCCATTTAGGACTTAGCCCTGTCACTCATGTCAAATCATTACCGCCCACACAGGGCTTGAAGTATCCTGGACTGCCCTCCTTCTCTGATGACCCAGGGAAGATCTATACCCTGGACCTGCTGGACCCCAGACTGACCCCTGTGGAGCTGACAATCAAAGGAGACCTGGACCGGGACTCTTTCAACCCCCATGGAATCAGTATCTACATTGACGAGACAGGTAAAGTATGGGAGATTTAGCTCTCACACATGAAATGAGTTTGTTTCAAAAACGTGGCACAGGGTGTAGTACAGTACAGTATATAGCAAAACATGTGCCAGCAATTATTCTAGTTACTCAAGTCAGAAGTCGCAGCAAATCCCTCCATTCCATACCAGATTATCCCAAATTAGGAACACCCCATCAGACCACTGCCTATGGAATTATGAACAATACTGTGTGAGTGTGTCCCTTCCCTGTCAAGCAATAGAGAGCCTTAGACACAACAGGGGAGAGTAGAGAGCATATTTCTCACTGCTGGACTCCCATCTCCTTCCAGATAAAACCATCCATCTGTTTGTTGTCAATCACCCTCAACATTACACGAGCCAGGTAGAGATCTTTCTATTTGTCGAAGAGGACAACACCATTGTGCACCTGAAAACTATAAAGCATGATCTCCTTCATAGGTAGGTGTGAGAGTTTTTACATTTACATGATGTGGATTAACCACATTGGCTATGTACTGTACAGTATGACCAGTGAGAGTTCCACAGTGGTTTGTTTCTGCTTGGCTAACTCTGTATGTTTTTGCCTTTCCTTTCTCAGTGTGAATGACATTGTGGCTGTGGGAGTGGAGAGCTTCTATGCCACCAACGATCACTCCTATCCCAGTGAAGTGCTCCACATGCTGGCTGTCTTCCTGGGTCTACCCTGGGCCGATGTAGTTTACTACAGCCCTGAAGGAGTGAAGGCAGTGGGCGATGGCTTCCTATCTGCAAACGGCATCAACATGTCGCCCGACAAAAGGTTCCTTCTTTGTTTCCACAATGGAAAATGTAACCGTTTAAAATGTACAAATCTGTTGTCCTCTTTGGAAGTGTGTTATGCAGTAAAACAATAAATGTGGGTTTTTTTCAGGTATTTATACGTGTCCGCTATTATGGACCATGAGATTGCTGTTTTTGAGATAACCAAAAGCAAAGACTTGGTACATGTCAAGGTGAAACTTTTTCAATACATAAAATATCAATGCATAATTCTTTACAGGCACAACATTATATTTTGTATTGTTTATAGAGATAGTCCAACCACTGTATTACAATCAGTTATCACATTCCTAATGATATCTGTCTCCAACCAGTCTGTAGCCGTTGGGTCTCTTTGTGACAACATCGAGGTGGACCATGTGACAGGTGACATATGGCTGGGTTGTCACCCTAATGGAGCAAAGGCAGCAGCATGTGACCCTAAGGATCCACCTGGATCGGAGGTTAGTACGTCATTTTCCAAGTGTCTAGTTCTACTATTTTATAGGTGTAAATTCACTCTGATCTCACTCAGTCCCAAATGGCACCATATTCCCTATATAGTACACTGTCTATGGGCCTTGGTCATTTGGGACACAGACCATGTATCATTACGAAAAGCTTTAATTGGTATTCTTTATCATATTATTTTTTTATATAGGTCATTAGGATTCAGGACATCCACTCTGAGAAGCCAGTGGTGACCCAGGTGTATGCTGATGACGGGAGTGTGCTCATAGGATCCTCTGTAGCAGCTCCCTATGAAGGAAAGCTTCTCATAGGAACAGTCTACCACAAAGCCCTGGTCTGTGATCTGAAGTAGCCAATGATTCCTTTTAGACATCTCATTTCAAAATCTTTGTGTGTATATAGATGCAGTAATGACACTCAAACCGTATTGTACTCCAAATCTGTGCTGTTTCTGTATAGTACATCGTGTCTGGTGTAATATGATTGAAAAGTATAAATATTCCACACGGTTGCCCCAATATAACACTGCAATTGCTATGATGCAATGGCATGTGTCATTATGTCACTCTTTTAAAGTCCTTACCACTCCATAGTGTCTGATGCAGGTGCGTAGGAGTCAAAATAACAATACTGGAAGAGATGGAGACCCTGCACACTGTCCAAAAAATTAATAAATCCAAATCTGAGTGCTTGTGTGTTATTGTTTACATGTATCTTGATGGACTATTTGTATTGATTTAACAGTTATATTCCATTCTCTGACATTGACAAATTGTTGATAATCGATCTTTGGGAGCTTTTTTGTTAATGACAAAACAAAACAAAATTCTATATCTTACATCTCCTTTTTCAAGTCCACACAACCACTACATCTGCTCATATAACAACATGGAAATTGCATAGAAACTCATGTAAACTGCATTTCTGAAGGCAGTTTGTAACAACAGACAAACTACGTTGCTTTCAGTTTTCTCAAAGTGGGAGGTAAATCACACCGGCAAACTCTAAGGAGTCCATTGTTTGATATACTTTTCCTTTCTTTACTTTTCCCACAGACCAAAATGTGTTTTTAACATCAAGATAAACTTTACAGAGAAGACAGGAAGTTGTCTCGACAGTATATTCATGATCTTAGGCATTGATAATCCTGGGTCATACATTTCGCTGATCACTATGTTAAGGAAAACCGTAGAAAATTTGGACCCACTCCTCACCACAGGGGAATATGACCAATCCTAACCCTGCCATTGTCTCTAGTTGTCTCAGGACCTTGTTATGACACTTCTACATATAAAAAGGTGTGATGGGTCCAATAAATAAAAAGGTGTGATGGGTCCAATAAATAAAAAGGTGTGATGATCCGCGGACCCATCACAGACCCATCACACTTTTTTATTTATCTGAATTCACGGGTTTTACACACCAACCAAACTTCTAGTAGAGCGCGATGGTCCCCTTTTGATTACATCATTCAGTTCTCCATGAAGAGGGTGGATCCAAGGCTTCAGACTTTCTCATCCTCTCCCGAATCCCCCTCCACTACCTTTGATACAGTAAACCTATTCTCTCCACCATCTTGGTTCTGATCATTCTCCTCTTTGTTGATGTTAGGACCTAGATCGGCGGGGTTGAGGTTCTCTTTTGAGTTGGACACATTAACAGCCTCCTCCTCTTTAGTCTCTCTATCCAGACAGTTCTCCTCAAACACAGGGTCTCCCATAAACACAGGGTCTCCCATAAACACAGGGTCATCCTCGATAAGCCTCTGCCCCTCCTCTCCCATCCCAAAGCTGCTTAGTAACATATTGTGACTGATGCTGAGGTGGCGCCTCAGGCGGCGTGGGGAATGCTCCAGGGTTTGGATATTCGTCCCCAGGATGTCGCTACAGCTCTTCGAGCGACTCATCTCCTTGAATTCCTTCCCTGTCTTCGGCTTTGCGGCAGCACCGATCTGCCTGATGGCGGTGCTGTAGTCCTCCTGCTTCTCAGAGAGGAAGTTGAAGATGTCGACGGCGGTGGGGAGGCGGCGAGGGCTGCGGATGTCGTCCTTCTCGGGCTGCCATCGATGGTCCAGGTGGTCCATCCTGTGTCTCTGCCTCCTCTTCTTCAGGACCTTGTGGGCCGACACAACCATGTGGACGTTCCAGCTGAAGAACAGAGACAGCCAGGCCAGACCCATGTAAATCCACACCTCTACTAACACCCGGTACAGCCTTGGGTAGTCTATGTTCGGATTGATACCTGTGGAGTCAAAAAGAGAACATAGTTTAATTAACTTTATACAACGGGTGGGTCTAATCCTGAATGCTGATTGGTTAAAACCGCATTCCTGCCGGTGTCTATTCCACAAGTTACCACCGGCTAAATCTATGACGTTAAAATGCCTATTTACTCTGTTCCACATAGTTCAATGAAGTATATATGACCCTATCTTCGGCTTGGACCAAGCAGGACGCACCAGGCAATGAATCCACCTCCAAAGAACTTCATGGTCCTCTAACGTGAATTAGGTGATATCATTCTTCACATATCTCTTTAACATAAACGTATATTTTTCCAAGGAATGCCATCTACTCCATGAAAAGTCTATGTAACTACCTGCGACGTAGTCCCCGAAGCCGACAGTGGTGAGAGTGATGAAGGAGAAGTAGAAGCCCTCCAGGTAGGACCATCCCTCCAGGGACATGAACACAAACGGGGGGATCACCAGGTGTACCAGCAGACCCCACAGGAGGAAGATGGCCGTACAGATCAACTGGACCTTTTTCTGCAGACGTCACGCAGGGAGAATCAATCAATCATTCAAATTTATTTTATAAACCCCAGAGAGCAACCAAAGCAGAAACTAAAGCATGGTGAGAGCAATGGCATGTGACACAAGTGACAATGTTAGACCAATCCCCTTGATTTGACCATGTCAATTGTCATTTTTGAGTGTTCCACCAGATCTGGTAAAAAGCTAACATCTCTTGTAGGCTAATTCTTCTACATTAGTTGGACCATACAGGATTCAGTAATTAGTACCTACGCAGCTACAGTGGCTAAACGTGGCTTGTTAATGGCTAATCCTCTGTTAATATATGATTCAGTCATGTATTGCACCTCCCCCAAAGTCATTGATAGAAATCCAAATCACCACATTGAACGTGCTGAGAGACTCCCAGTGAATCTTACCACACTAAAGCGTTTGCGTATCAGGACCTGTCCCAGGCGCTTGGCTCTGTCTCCGAAGAATGAGCCCAGCTCACTAATCCAGGTGAGGCAGAGAGGGATCCCACACAGGCCATACAGGATGCAGAATATACGGCCACCAACCGTTTTTGGGGCAACATTACCATAACCTGCAAATCACAAACGTATAGGCTTTCAGACAGGGGTGGCAGCTTCATTTCTGCTATGGTTAGACATTGGGTAACTGAGTTGGCAGCAGTTATCGGAGAGAGATGTACATGATTCAATGTTTCCAGTGTTGTATTCAAGATATTGCCCACCTATGGTAGTGACAATAGTGGCAGCAAAGACAACCGAATTGGTCCAATCCCAGTTGTTGTAGGTATTCTCTCCAGTAACGGTCACACCTTGTCCAGCAGCGTCTGACACCACCTAGGGAACAGAGTGGGTTATCACACTGTACAAAACTGAGCTGATTGGGGTTATCTTAAATGTTGACGGGTTTCAGTGTGATGAAGTTTAGGAGTCTTCACACTCTGGGTAAACACAGCTCTAGAGTTACTTTGGGAATCTAAGTTCACTGCGACTGAGCAAATAAAAATATAAAAATGTTCCCACTTTGATTTGTTTGAAAACTTATATTTTAATCATTGCACACAGACAATAGACCCCTCTTATATATTTCCAGAACCTTCAAATTGAATCACACAACCATAATATATGGACTGAAAACGCCCTCTGTAGTCTCGTAAACCTGACAACAGCAGTGGCATTGAAACATTGGAGGCAACCCGGATGTCTGGAGAGACTACGCCCTCTGAAAATATGCTGCCCCTTGGCTATTCCACGGTAGCAGAGTGACACTGAGACTCAGCTTTTTCACTTTAAAAAAACAATGATTGCAAGGTTAAACAAAAATTTCCACTGAAAACATATTGACTTGAAGAACAGTGCAGACGCAAAGTTTGGAAACAGAATGACGGTTTGTGCTGTTTTCTGCCGTCATTCTGTTACCAAACTTTGCATCTGCACTGTTATCCAAGCAATGAAAATGCCAAACCAGTTCTTCTGAACTGTCCCAACATGCTGGCTTGGCTCCGTTGGTTAAAGAGCAGAGAGAAAATTAATGAAAATGCTTATAGGCTCATCAGAGTGTTGTGTTCTGTTGCTATAATTGAAACTTGATTAATAAGCGTAGTAGTACCTCAAAATTTTACTGCAACAGTGAAAATAATATATTCAATGCATAATAACATATCTATTTAAAAATATACACATATATTCTCAATAACACAGCCATATCAGTACTGACAAGGGACTTTAGATTAAATCATTTCAGATTATCTACATTGTTATTTATTCATGTAGAATTACCCATTAAGCATTTGACTTCAGGCGACGTCTTTTGGACGTCTTTATCTGGTCCTCCGTATTTTGGGGGTATTATTTTGGTGCCCTGATTTCAGGACCAATCTGAACCAATCATAGCCGTCCGGACCGGCCTATATTTGGCCCAAACATAGATGTTCAGATTTGGTCCGGTCCGGACTGGCCTTGATTTAGCCCAAACATAGACGTGGATCTGGTCCGCACCAACCAAATGTGTACTTATTTGGGGGCGTAGTTCATTAGAATAATACCCAACATGCTTTGCAAGTGTTTGTTTTTACATTTATAGTTTGGCCATTCAGCAGACGCTCTTATCCAGAGTGACTTACAGTCAAATCAAATCAAATCAAATTGTATTTGTCACATGCGCCGAATACAACAGGTGTAGACCTTACAGTGAAATGCTTATTTACAAGCCCTTAACCAACAATGCAGTTTTAAGAAAGAATACCAAAAAAATCCCCAAAAAATCCTATATAAAATAATACTAAATAAAAGTAACAAATAATTAAAGAGCAGCAGTAAAAATCACAATAGCGAGGCTATATACAGGGGGTACCGGGACCGAGTCAATGTGCGGGGGCACCGGTTAGTCGTGGTAATTAAGGTAACATGTACGTGTAGGTAGAGTTATTAAAGTGACTATGCATAGATAATAAACAGAGAGTAGCAGCAGTGTAAAAGAGGGGGGGTAGCCATTTGATTAGATGTTCAGGAGTCTTATGGCTTGGGGGTAGAAGCTGTTTAAAAGCCTCTTGGACCTAGACTTGGCGCCCCGGTACCGCTTGCCGTGCGGTAGCAGAGAGAATAATCTATGACTAGGGTGGCTTTGACCATTTTTAGGGCCTTCCTCTGACACCGCCTGGTATAGAGGTCCTGGATGACAGGAAGCTTGGCCCCAGTGATGTACTGGGCCGTACGCACTACCCTCTGTAGTGCCTTGCGGTCGGAGGCCGAGCAGTTGCCATACCAGGCAGTGATGCAACCAGTCAGGATGCTCTCGATGGTGCAGCTGTAGAACCTTTTGAGGATCTGAGGACCCATGCCAAATCTTTTCAGTCTCCTTAGGGGGAATAGGTTTTGTCGTGCCCTCTTCACGACTGTCTTGGTGTGCTTGGACCATGTTAGTTTGTTGGTGATGTGGAAACCAAGGAACTTGAAGCTCTCAACCTGCTCCACTACAGCCCCGTAAATGAGAATGGGGGCGCGCTCGGTCCTCTTCTTTTTCCTGTAGTCCACAATCATCTCCTTTGTCTTGATCACGTTGAGGGAGAGGTTGTTGTCCTGGCACCAAACGGCCAGGTCTCTGTCCTCCTCCCTATAGGCTGTCTCGTCGTTGATCAGGCCTACCACTGTTGTGTCATCGGCAAACTGAATGATGGTGTTGGAGTCGTGCCTGGGAGTACAGGAGGGGACTGAGCATGCACCCCAGAGGGGCCCCCGTGTTGAGGATCAGCGTGGCGGATGTGCTGTTACCTACCCTTACCACATGGGGGTGGCCTGTCAGGAAGTCCAGGATCCAGTTGCAGAGGGAGGTGTTTAGTCCCAGGGTCCTTAGCTTAGTGATGAGCTTTGAGGGCACTATGGTGTTGAACGCTGAGCTGTAGTCATTTAGGCAGGTTACCTTAGTGTTCTTGGGCACAGGGACTATGGTGGTCTGCTTGAAACATGTTGGTATTACAGACTCAGACAGGGCGAGGTTGAAAAAGTCCGTGAAGACATTTGCCAGTTGGTCAGCGCATGCTCGGAGTACACGTCCTGGTAATCCGTCTGGCCCTGCGGCCTTGTGAATGTTGACCTGTTTAAAGGTCTTACTCACATCGGCTACGGACAGCGTGATCACACAGTCGTCCGGAACAGCTGATGCTCTCATTCATGTTTCAGTGTTACTTGCTTCGAAGCGAGCATAGAAGTAATTTAGCTCGTCTGGTAGGCTTGTGTCACTGGGCAGCTTGCGGCTGTGCTTCCCTTTGTAGTCTGTAATAGTTTGCAAGCCCTGCCACATCCGACGAGCGTCGGAGCCGGTGTAGTACGATTCGATCTTAGTCCTGTATTGACGCTTTGCCTGTTTGATGGTTCGTCGGAGGGCATAGCGGGATTTCTTATAAGCTTCCGGGTTAGAGTCCCGTTCCTTGAAAGCGGCAGCTCTACCCTTTAGCTCAGTGCGGATGTTGCCTGTAATCCATGGCTTCTGGTTGGGGTATGTACGTACAGTCACTGTGTGGACGACGTCATCGATGCACTTATTGATGAAGCCAGTGACTGATGTGGTGTACAGCTCAAAGCCATCGGAAGAATCCCGGAACATATTCTAGTCTGCGCTAGCAAAACAGTCCTGTAGCTTAGCATCTGCTTCATCTGACCACTTTTTTTATTGACCGAGTCACTGGTGCTTCCTGCTTTAGTTTTTGCTTGTAAGCAGGAATCAGGAGGATAGAATTATGGTCAGATTTGCCAAATGGAGGGTGAGGGAGAGCTTTATACGCGTCTCTGTGTGTGGAGTAAAGGTGGTCTAGAGTATTTTTTCCCCTTGGTTGCACATTTAACATGCTGGTAGAAATGAGGTAAAACGGATTTAAGTTTCCCTGCAATAAAGTCCATGGCCACTAGGAGCGCCGCCTCTTGTCTTACCAGAGGCTGTTGTTCTATCCTGCCGATACAGTGTATAACCCACCAGCTGTGGGTTATTCATGTCTTCATATCTTTGTTCATCCACGACTCGGTGAAACATAAGATATTACTGTTTTTAATGTCCTGTTGGTAGGATATTTGTGCCTGTAGTTCGGCCACTTTATTATCAATCGATTGTAAGTTGGCCAATAGTATCAGTGCATTCAACTAAGGTAGATAAACAACAACATATCACAGTCATAGCAATAAATAAATAATCTGTAACCGTTACTGAGAATGTTATTGTAGTTAAAGTGGTCTGTTGGTTTATTCTGTATGTCGGACTACTTTGAACATCATTGCTGCCAGTTTTAAAACATTTGAAAAAGCTAACATAACTGCATGTGATAGATGGGAGCAATAATTAATATTTTGTTTCTTACTTAATTGAAAATGTGTAACAGTTTACATTTCAATGACTGAAAAATACATATTTTCAACGTCTGGAAAATACCTATTTTTACCTTTCATTCAGCACCTAAAATGCACCTGATTTCAACGTCCGGAAAATACGTATTTACAACGTCTGGAAAATACATATTTTTGACGTCCATATAACACTTATTTTCGAGGTCCCGGAAAAGAAGTCTTCTAACCTTTCATTCAGCACCTGAAATGCACGAGATGTCAACCTCTGGAAAATACGTTTTTTCAACATCTTTTCGTTTACTGGGTATGTTTATTTTCCAGGGACAACATCCATGGTCCTAAATAGTTGTAGAACAGAAATAATGTAGGCCTAAAACATAGTGGCAATTCTACGGTAACAGAGGGATTCTGAGACTCGGATTTTTTCACTTTAAAATAAACAAAAAACAATGATTGCAAAAAAGTTAAACAAACCATACAACTCTATGCACAAGGACTACTTTTCACCATTTCCACTGAATTTTTTACAACAATACATTTACTTGAAGAACAGTGCAGATGCAAAGTGCAAAGAGTTGTATGGTTTGTTTAACTTTGCAATTATAGGTTTTTGTTAGACATACATTTTAAAGTGAAAAATCCGAGTCTCAGCATCACTGTAACACCTTGGAATTGACCATAGTGTAAAATACCATTTTAAAGATCTAATAAAGTTCCAATGCAGACCAAGCTGACAACACAATAATGATCATCATTAAAACAACGATTGGGAATATAATATATGTATTCTAAATTGAATCCCTACATACCCGCAAAATATAGTTCAGATCTTCTTTAGTCAAGCACGGATATGTTTTAAGAATGATTTCCTTTTGACGGTAATATTCGGACCTGGCCAGTTTCCATTTGGGTTCTTCAAGTATTTGAAATATCGCTGCCCCGATCGATAGGTAAAAAATTATACCTGACGTTAATAAAGGACCCTTATCAGACATGGCCGATCACTTTAAAATAATCCGCATTATAAGACTCGCATCGAAGTTGTTGCCCGAAAGATAGGACGCGTGTTGCATTCAAACTTCTCTTCCTGGTTCTTGTGCTAGGTAATTACAAACGTGGGATACTGGGATTGTGATGACACAATGGAGGAGGACGCATTCAATCCGTCCACATAAAACATAGTTACTGGTGTGCGCAATTGTTTAGCCTGTATACTTTTCAAAGAGACAGGAAAACTTTTTAAGTGACTTTCTGATTTCCACAACCTAGCTATATGGTTTTAAAGCTGGAATCCGAAACCGTGAAACTGCCACGTTAGCCTAGCTACTTCAAACAACGAACACAGTTTTTTTCCGCGTCGGGCATCATTGTACATCATTGCAGCGCTATAGAACAGCAGAGTATGTACTTCTCCGTTTCATAAACAATAACACATGCGCCTAGATCGACCAGTGGCGGTGTTCTCTTTATGCGGATCTCAGATTGAATGCTGTGTGGATTAAAGGTCTCAAATTAAATATCTTTATTGACTTTTGACTGATAGAAAGTCTCTGGCTGGGGATGTGTTTATGAAAAGCAGCCACATAGACGTCTACCCTTAACGAAAAAGATTGCAGTCAGAGTGCAGTATAACAGCAGTACACTGTTGTATAACTGCAGTTAGAGTGCAGTATGCTGCAGTACACTGCAGTTATACTGCAATTACTGCATCCAAAATACCACAGTTGACTGCAGTTACTGCACTTTTACTGCAGTTTCAAAACTGCAATCTTTTTTTTGTAAGTGTATAATTGGTTCAGATTTGGTCTGGTCCATACCGGTCTTGATTTGGCCCTAACATAGATGTCTATGTTTGTTTGGACATCACATTACAGTAGAGAACAGTACAGTAGCCTACTACATTACATTAAAGAAAAGTACAGTATAGTTCAGTACAATAGAGTATAATACAGTATAATGTACTGAATTGTATCCTACTTTACTCTAATGTACTCTACTGAATGCAACTCTACTGTACTCTACTGAATTCAACTCTACTGTATTCTACTGAATTCAACTCTACTGTACTCTACTGAATCAACTCATGATTCTACTGAATTCAACTCTACTGAATAAAACTCTACTGTACTCTACTGAATTCAACTCTACTGTACTCTACTGAATAAAACTCTACTGTACTCTACTGAATTCAACTCTACTGTACTCTACTGAATTCAACTCTACTGTACTCTACTGAATTCAACTCTACTGTACTCTACTGAATAAAACTCTACTGTACTCTACTGAATACAACTCTACTGTACTCTACTGAATTCAACTCTACTGTACTCTACTGAATTCAACTCTACTGTCCTCCACTGAATAAAACGCTACTGTCCTGTACCGTACTGTAATGTATTCTGCTGTGCTCTACTGTACTGAACTGTGCTGTGCTGTTCAAACTTGTGAAACATAGCCTAGACGTCTATGATTCGTTCAGATTTGGTCTGGTCTGGAGCAACCAAATTTGTACAGAAAACACTGCTACTCCTACTGCTCTCTCCTCGTCTGACCATGTGTTCTCGCAGGAATCCTCATCTCTCCCAAGTGGACGTTCTCTCTTTCTCCCCTGACCCATCTGTCTATCTCCTCATTTGAATTCCATGCTGTCACAATCACTAGCCCATTCAAGCTTAACATCCTTATCATTTATCGCCCTCCAGGTTCCCTTGGAGAGTTCATCAATGAGCTTGACGCCTTGCTAAGTTCCTTTCCTGAGGATGGCTCACCCCTCACAGTTCTGGGTGACTTTAACCTCCCTACGTCTACCTTTGACTCATTTCTCTCTGCCTCCTTCTTTCCACTCCTCTCCTCTTTTGACCTCACCCTCTCACCGTCCCCCCCTACTCACAAGGCAGGCAGTACGCTTGACCTCATCTTTACTAGATTCTGTTCTTCTACTAATCTCACTGCAACTCCCCTCCAAGTCTCCGACCACTACTTTGTATCCCTTTCTCTCTCGCTCTCCTCCAACACAACTCACTCTGCCCCTACTCAGATGGTAATGCGCCGTCGCAACCTTCGCTCTCTCTCTCCCGCTACTCTCTCCTCTTCCATCCTATCATCTCTTCCCTCTGCTCAATCCTTCTTCCTCCAATCTCCTGATTCTGCCTCCCCAACCCTCCTCTCCTCCCTTTCTGCATCCTTTGACTCTCTATGTCCCCTATCCTCCCGGCCGGCTCGGTCCTCCCCTCCTGCTCCGTGGCTTGACGACTCATTGCGAGCTCACAGAACAGGGCTCCGGGCAGCTGAGCGGAAATGGAGGAAAACTAGACTCCCTGCGGACCTGGCATCTTTTCACTCCCTCCTCTCTACATTTTCTTCCTCTGTTTCTGCTGCTAAAGCCACTTTCTACCACTCCAAATTCCAAGCAGCTGCCTCTAACCCTAGGAAGCTCTTTGCCACCTTCTCCTCCCTGCTGAATCCTCCTCCACCCCCCTCTCTGTGGATGACTTCGTCAACCATTTTGAAAAGAAGGTTGATGACATCCGATCCTCGTTTGTTAAGTCAAATGACACCGCTGGTCCTGCTCACACTGCCCTACCCTATGCTTTGACTTCTTTCTCCCCTCTCTCTCCAGATGAAATCTTGCGACTTGTGACGGCCGGCTGCCCAACAACCTGCCCGCTTGACCCTATCCCCTCCTCTCTTCTCCAGACCATTTCCGGAGACCTTCTCCCTTACCTCACCTCGCTCATCAACTCATCCTTGACCGCTGGCGATGTCCCTTCCGTCTTCAAGAGAGCGAGAGTTGCACCCTTTCTCAAAAAACCTACACTCGATCCCTCCGATGTCAACAACTACAGACCAGTATCCCTTCTTTCTTTTCTCTCCAAAACTCTTGAGCGTGCCATCTTTAGCCAATTCTCTTGCTATCTCTCTCAGAATGACCTTCTTGATCCAAACCAGACAGGTTTCAAGAATGGTCATTCAACTGAGACTGCTCTTATCTGTGTCACGGAGGTTCTCCGCACTGCTAAAGATAACTCTCTCTCCTCGGCCTTCTAGACCTATCTGCTGCCTTTGATACTGTGAACCATCAGATCCTCCTCTCCACCCTCTCCGAGTTGGGCATCTCCAGCACGGCTCACTCTTGGATTGCGTCCTACCTGACAGGTTGCTCCTACCAGGTGGCGTGGCGAGAATCTGTCTCCGCACCACGTGCTCTCACCACTGGTGTCCCCCAGGGCTCAGTTCTAGGCCCTCTCCTATTCTCGCTATACACCAAGTCACTTGGCTCTGTCATATCCTCACATAGCCTCTCCTATCATTGCTACGCAGACGACACACAATTAATCTTCTCCTTTCCCCCTTCTGATAACCAGGTGGCGAATCACATCTCTGCATGGCTGGCAGACATATCAGTGTGGATGACGGATCACCACCTCAAGCTGAACCTCGGCAAGACGGAGCTGCTCTTCTTCCCGGGGAAGGACTGCCCGTTCCATGATCTCGCCATCATGGTTGACAACTCCGTTGTGTCCTCCTCCCAGAGTGCAAAGAGCCTTGGCGTGACCCTGGACAACACCCTGTCGTTCTCCGCTATCATCAAGGCGGTGACCCGATCCTGTAGGTTCATGCACTACAACATTCGCAGAGTACGACCCTGCCTTACACAGGAAGTGGCACAAGTCCTAATCCAGGCACTTGTCATCTCCCGTCTGGATTACTGCAACTCGCTGTTGGCTGGGCTCCCTGCCTGTGCCATTAAACCCCTACTACTCATCCAGAACGCTGCAGCCCGTCTGGTGTTCAACCTTCCCAAGTTCTCTCACGTCACCCCGCTCCTCCACACACTCCACTGGCTTCCAGTTGAAGCTCGCATCTGCTTCAAGACCATGGTTTTGCCTATGGAGCTGTGAGGGGAACGGCACCTCCGTACCTTCAGGCTCTGATCAGTCCCTACACCCAAACGAGGGCATTGCGTTCATCCACCTTTGGCCTGCTGGCCCCCCTACCTCTGCGGAAGCACAGTTCCCGCTCAGCCCAGTCAAAACTGTTCGCTGCTCTGGCACCCCAATGGTGGAACAAGCTCCCTCACGACGCCAGGACAGCGGAGTCATTCACCACCTTCCGGAGACACTTGAAACCCCACCTCTTGAAGGAATACCTGGGATAGGATAAAGTAATCCTTCTACCCCCCCTTACCCCACCCCCCCAAAAAATTAAAATAAATATTGTAAAGTGGTTGTTCCACTGGCTATCATAAGGTGAATGCACCAATTTGTAAGTCGCTCTGGATAAGAGCGTCTGCTAAATGACGAAAATGTAAATGTAAATGTACATGTTTGGGGGCCGAAGTCCATTAGTATAATCCCCAGCATGCTTTGCAAGTGTTTGTTTTTACGTTTACATTTTTTTCATTCAGCAGACGCTCTTATTCAGAGCGACGTGCAGTCAGTGCATTCAGCTAAGGTAGATAAACAACAACATTTCAAAGTCATAGCAAGACAAAAAATATTACTGAGAATATTACTGAGAATGTTATTGTAGTTGAAATGGTCTGTTGGTTTATCCTGCAGGTTGGACTACTTTGAACATCATTGCTGTCAGTTTTAAAGCTTTTGAAAAGCTAACATACAGTGGGGAGAACAAGTATTTGATACACTGCCGATTTTGCAGGTTTTCCTACTTACAAAGCATGTAGAGGTCTGTAATTTTTATCATAGGTACACTTCAACTGTGAGAGACGGAATCTAAAACAAAAATCCAGTAAATCACATTGTATGATTTTTAAGTAATTCATTTGCATTTTATTGCATGACATAAGTATTTGATCACCTACCAACCAGTAAGAATTCCGGCTCTCACAGACCTGTTAGTTTTTATTTAAGAAGCCCTCCTGTTCTCCACTCATTACCTGTATTAACTGCACCTGTTTGAACTCGTTACCTGTATAAAAGACACCTGTCCACACAATAAATCAAACAGTCTCCAACCTCTCCACAATGGCCAAGACCAGAGAGCTGTGTAAGGACATCAGGGTTAAATTGTAGACCTGCACAAGGCTGGGATGGGCTACAGGACAATCGGCAAGCAGCTTGGTGAGAAGGCAACAACTGTTGGCGCAATTATTAGAAAATGGAAGAAGTTCAAGATGACGGTCAATCAACCTCGGTCTGGGGCTCCATGCAAGATCTCACCTCGTGGGGCATCAATGATCATGAGGAAGGTGAGGGATCAGCCCAGAACTACACGGCAGGACCTGGTCAATGACCTGAAGAGAGCTGGAACCAGGGCAACTAAGGAGTGGCTCCGTAAGAAGCATCTCAAGGTCCTGGAGTGCCCTAGCCAGTCTCCAGACCTGAACCCAATAGAAAATCTTTGGAGGGAGCTGAAAGTCCGTATTGCCCAGCGACAGCCCCGAAACCTGAAGGATCTGGAGAAGGTCTGTATTGAGGAGTGGGCCAAAATCCCTGCTGCAGTGTGTGCAAACCTGGTCAAGACCTACAGGAAACGTATGATCTCTGTAATTGCAAACAAAGGTTTCTGTACCAAATATTAAGTTCTGCTTTTCTGATGTATCAAATACTTATGTCATGCAATAAAATGCAAATTAATTACTTAAAAATCATACAATGTGATTTTCTGGATTTTTGTTTTAGATTCCGTCTCTCACAGTTGAAGTGTACCTATGATAAAAATTACAGACCTCTACATGCTTTGTAAGTAGGAAAACCTGCAAAATCGGCAGTGTATCAAATACTTGTTCTCCCCACTGTATGTGCATGTGACAGATGGGAGCAATAATACATATTCTATGTTGCAATCTTCACTTGGCTCCTCTTTCCTATATTAAATGGATTTAAAATGTATTATTGTGAAATTATGTTTACTTCATTGAGAATGTATGTACAGTTGAAATTTGGGCATAGAATCAATTACCAAAAAATACGTAGAAAATACATATTTTCAACTTTGATTAAGAACTGAAAATGAATCTGATTTCAATGTCCGGAAAATATGTATTCTCAACGTCCGGAAAATATGTATTTTCAACTTTCATTCAGAACCTAAAATGGACCTGATTTCAACGTCCGGAAGATATGTATTTTCAATGTTCGGAAAATATGTTTTTTCAATGTCCGGAAATACGAATTTTCAACGTCTGGAAAATACATATTTTCAACTTTGATTAAGAACTGAAAATGAATCTGATTTCAATGTCCGGAAAATATGTATTCTCAACGTCAGGAAAATACATATTTTCAACGTAATTTTGCTTACTGTGCATGTGTAATGTTATTAGCCTACATGTAGGCTACATTATTGACATATAATAACATTATATGTAGGCTATAATAACATTATAGCCTACATTACTGCCTTTCATAAAATACATGCACACACACACACATATTTACTTGCAGGTATTGCCTACACACAAGTGCACAATAGAGGGTCTAAGAGAGCTCGCCAGCTTGTAGTCCTAAAAACCGGAAATGAGTTACCTCTGGTTCGTTCAGCCATTCCTATGGGGGGAAATTAATGGGGAAAGAATGGGGTTTTGGGATAAATGCTGAAAATAAGGTCTGAGGTTAACACAAGCTCAGGAGATCTTATACGTTTTGTTTTATGAAATATCAGTCAGTTAACGTGACCTTTATGAATTATGAAGCATTTATGTGCCTGTTTTGATTACATAAACGCTTCAAAATTCACAAAAAGTTATGTTAACTGAGATTATCTCATAGAACAAAACGTATAAAAATCAAATCAAATTGTATTTGCCACATGCGCCGAATACAACAGGTGTAGACATTACAGTGAAATGCTTACTTACAAGCCCTTGTATTTTTTAAAGATATATATTTTTTAAAGCGTTAAGTAAAAAAAAATGAAAGCAAATAACTAAAGAACAGCAGTAAAATAAAATAACAGTAGGGAGGCTATATACAGGGGGGTACCGGTGCAGGGTCAATGTGCGGGGGCACCGGCTAGTCGAGGTAATGTACATGTGGGTAGAGTCAAAGTGATTATGCATAAATAATAAACAGAGTAACAGCAGCGTAAAAGAGGGGGGTGGGGGTGGGGGGGGCAGTGCAAATAGTCAGGGTAGCAATGATTAGCTGTTCAGGAGTCTTATGGCTTAGGGGTAGAAGCTGTTGAGAAGCCTTTTGGAACTAGACTTGGCGCTCCGGTACCGCTTGCCGTGCGGTAGCAGAGAGAACAGTCTATGACTAGGGTGGCTGGAGTCTTTGACAATTTTGAGGGCCTTCCTCTGACACTGCCTGGTATAGAGGTCCTTAATGGCAGGAAGCTTGGTCCCACTGATGTACTGGGCTGTACGCACTACCCTCTGTAGTGCCTTGCGGTCGGAGGCCGAGCAGTTGCCATACCAGGCGGTGATGCAACCAGTTAGGATGCTCTCGATGGTGCAGCTGTATAACTTTTTGAGGATCTGAGGACCCATGCCAAATCTTTTCAGTCTCCTGAGGGGGAATAGGCTTTGTCGTGCCCTCTTCACGACTGTCTTGGTGTGTTTGAACCATGATAGTTAGTTGGTGATAAACTTGTGTTTACCACAGACGTTATCCAAAAACCCTCCAAAAATCCCCCATTAATTTCCCCATAGGCTTTAGCCAACGAGCCATTGTGGAGGTAGTGCCTACAAAAAGACGCCATTACTATTGCTCTCTATAGAGTACCACAGTATGAGTCATAATACCCATAATACCTAGAGGTCAAACAGGGAAATGGTTCCCATAGGAGATTTTAGAAACACTTAAAATAAGGCCTGTGTTTTGTGTAGGCTTACCCTGGTGTGACGTTTTGATAACAGTGTAAATCTCTCTAGGACAAGGTGACTTTTATCAATATATTTGCCTGTATTTACCCCCCAAAAATTAAATGCTAATTAACTGCTAATGTGGCTATCATAAAGACCTACAAATGCCATGATGATCTGGACGAGACTGCCGAATTGAGGCAAAATATAAAAATCTCTGGATTAACTAATGTTAGCTAAATGTAGTAATTAATAAATGGTCTAAATCTCTTTAAATCCGGTGTACTGTCTTGTGCAAGTTTGAAATTGACACAATACCTGTTAGCAAAAGTGTCAGCTAGAGATGACTTGCAGGACCTTGCAGATATTTGTAGTCTTGCATGATGTCTACGTTGATGCTAATTAGCATTTTAGAATCTGAGAGTAAATAGAGCTGAATATATTGTAAAAGTCACCTTGTCCGAGAGAGATTTACATGGTTACCAAAACGTCACGCCAGGGTAAGCCTACACGAAAACTCAGCCCTTATTTTAAGTGTTTCTAAAATCCCCTATGGGAAAAATGAATGGTGGAAAAACGATTGGAACCATTTTGACCTCTAGGTTTTATGGGTATTATGACACCTCCACTGTGCGGCTCAATAGACAGGCTGTAGAATCAGCATTCACAATTTTACATTCCCAACATTATAATATTACTCACGCTGGAGTCAATGGGAGGAACCGCCCCTTTCACCATTATCGTGTTGAGCAGGGGAGAATCGCCCTTGTGTTGGGTAGATTAGCTTCTAAACTGACCAGCCCTCTTGGAGCACACACACACACACACGCACACACACGCACACAGCATACACATGCAGATAAGAGCAACCGTCGTGACACACACACTCTCTCACTGTGCTGAAAAACAAGTGAGAGAGGTTTATCTTCTCTAATGAGGGCTTTTGAAAAGGTCACTCACTGTATGACATCTTTCCTGTTAGTATAAGAAAAAACAACTAATGTCGCCTATACTGGACACCTCTGAAAACTCATATTAGAAAATGTTAATCTTATTTTATGAAATGTATAAGAGTTATCAACAGTTGATAATATATGTGCATACATGTATATGCTATGCATATTACTAGTAGTATATTTCTCATTTATGGCATTCTCAACGAGTTGTGGAAAATAAGAATCTTACTCAGATAATTCATAGAGAAAGCGAGAAAGTTTAGGACAAAAGCAGATGGAGGGGAAAGAAAGCATTTATGTTGTCAGATGGGGAAAAGATAGCGTTTATGTGGTCAGACGGGGAAAATATAGCATTTAAGGGGTCACTCAGGTCAGATTAAATACCATATACTATGGTGCCCAAACCACGCAGATAGGCTATGTCATTGTGTTATTTTTGTACCAAGAGAATGCGCCAGGAATGGCCACTGGGTTTAGTAGTAAAATTGGGACAGATGCTCAGACAGCACAGCTGTTTAAATTAAATGTCCCTAAAGCTGCTTCATGCTCAGTCAGGGGTGAATGAACTGTGCTTAGTGCTCACTGCTTTACCCACAGAGACAGGGCTTTCAAATGCAGCCATCTGGAGTGCGTCTGACAAGTCTGACTGTCATACATTTATCATCATATTTATTGTGAATTAAAAAAGTTAAACGTTTTATTTTTAGATTAATAAACTAGCCTTATTACGAAGGTTAAAAGATACGAGGGTAACAGCATCCAGGCTAATTCAGTTTCAAGTCAAAAAGTATTGTCTCCCCCTTGACATGCAGATTCGTGCAAGTGTGTTATATCCCCTTATACCCAGTGAGATTAAAAGTGCAGATCCCACAACAGAGAGAGAAGTCACGCTGGCACAAGGCCCAGCTGAACAAAGCGTTCTTTGACCACACATTCCAAACATGTTATGCACTTCACTGCATACACCTGATGGCACGGAGGTCAGGCAAATATTAGCCCAGCATTGACAAGAAGAGCTACCTGCTCCAATGCTACCATCCAGCAACATTAGGGTACCATCTCTTTTATTTCCCCTCAAGTAGAGCGCATATCATCTACTATCACTCAAAATGTGGTTTCTATTGGAGTGAGCACCTGACCTAGTCCGGAGGGGTATCCCCACCCACCCCACACTGCCTGCGCGCAGCAGAGACGTACTTCGTCATTGAAAGACGCGTCACTAGAATACTCGGATCAATATGCTGTAACTTCTGAAGGCGTCGGGAAACACTTGAATTATGTTGGCGGAATAATACCAGGAAGAAAACAGGAAGAAACATCTCACCTCTCAGGTAATAAAAAACGAATAGTGCTTTGTTAGGGATACATCGAAAGTCTAATATAATCTAATATAATCTAATATAGAATGCAAACGTCAGTTTCTTTTTTTGCGCAGCAGTCAGTTCAGTTCGTTTGAAATTCAAGTTGCGCCGTGTTTCTGGGAATAGGGGGGATTAGACTATGTCAAACGACAGTGATATTGCAGTTTATTTTCTAACTGAAAGTAATGAAAATGACAAATATATGGGTATTAAACGTATAAATGATCGAATGCAAACGAATGCTATTCCCATCCTACGAATGGTGGACTGCTGTTCTGGGATTTTTATTCGTTTGGACTAATCTTGTTTGACATCTAGCCTATAGACCCCTACATAGACATCAACAATGTTAAAAATTGGTGTAATAATCGGTGTTCAAACGTGTCATCGGTGGGCTACAATTGGAATGGTGTCAGGGCTCTCGAGTGGCGCAGTGGTTCGAATCCAGGCTCTGTCGTAGCCGGCCGTGACCGGGAGACCCATGGGGCGGCGCACAATTGGCCCAGCGTCGTCCAGGGTAGGGGAGGGTATGGCCGGCAGGGATGTTGGTAGAGCAGGGTTGTGGGTTTGTTTCCCACGGGGGGCCAGTATGAAAAAAAATAAAATAATGTATGCACTCACTAACTGTAAGTCGCTCTGGATAAGAGCGTCTGCTAAATGACTAAAATGTAAAATGTAAAAATGACTACTCAGCCGTTTAGTCAATAACTCGTTTTGCTTCACAACCAGCGGTGCAATTGATCCAAATATAGGCCTAGACTTTATGTTTATATTCAACTATGTATTATTTCAATAATAGCTATTCCAAATAAGACTTGCCTCTTTGAGATCCGAATTTTGCTTTACAAGCCTATTTCAGTATCGATGTTGAACAGGTGTTTCTGAGCCTGCCTATAGCCTACCACAGAAAGCCAGCCTTTGCTCATGGCCTTGTCAAGACAGTCCACTTGCTTATATTTGGAATACCTCAGTTTAATAAAATAATAACTGTTATTTTTGTTATTTAATATTTTTGCTGAATTATATTAGGCTATTTGATTTTTTTTAAATGATAGTATGGGCCTCTTTGATGTGTCTGTATTTTTTAGTACCCAGAGTCCAGTACCCATCCGTCAGTGTCTCCTGATTACCTCCGGCTCACTGAGCCAGACTTTATTTCTCGAAATTTTTACAATTTAATTAAAAATGAAAACCTGAAATGGCTTGAGTCAATAGCTATTCAACCACTTTGTTATGGTAAGCCTAAATAAGTTCAGGAGTAAAAATTAGCTTAGCATGGACTCAATAATTGTGCAATAATAGTGTTTAACATTATTTTTGAATGACTATCTCTCTGTACCCCACACATACAATTATCTGTAAGGTCCCTCAGTCGAGCAGTGAATTTCAAACACAGATTCAACCACAAAGACCAGGGAGGTTTTCCAACGCCTCGCAAAGAAGGTCACCTATTGGTAGATGAATAAAAAAAAAACGGACATTGAATATCCCTTTGGGCATGGTGAAGTTATTAATTACACTTTGGATGGTGTAGCAATACACCCAGTCACTACAAAGATACAGGCGTCCTTCCTAACTCAGTTGCCGCAGAGGAAGGAAACCGCTCAGGGATTTCACCATGTGGCCAATGGTGACTTTAAAACAGTTAGAGTTTAATGGCTATGATAGGAGAAAACTGAGGATGGATCTACAACATTGTAGTTACTCCACAATACTAACCTAATTTACAGAGTGATAAGAAAGAAGCATGTACAGAATATAAAAATTCCAAAATGTGCATCCTGTTTGCAACAAGGCACTAAGGTAATACTGCAAAAAAAATGTGGCAAAGGAATTAACTTTTCTCTCCTGAATACAAAGTGTTATGTTTGGGGCAAATCCAATACATCACATTACTGAGTACCACTCTCCATATTTTCAAGCATAGTGGTGGCTGCATCATGTTATGGGTAAGCTTGTAATCGTTAAGGACTGGGTAGTTTTTCAGGATAAAAAATAAACGAAATGTAGCTAAGCACAGGAAAAATCCTAGAGGAAAACCTGGTTGTCTGTTTTCCACCAGACACTGGGAGATTTTACACTGGAGTGGCTTACCAAGAAGACAGTGAATGTTCCGAGTTACAGTTTTGACTTAAATCTGCGTGAAAATCTATGGCAAGACCTGGAAATGGTTGTCTAGCAATGATCAACAACCAATTTGACAGAGCTTGAAGAATTTTGAAAAGAATAATGGGCAAATGTTGCACAATTCCAGTGTGGAAAGCTCTTAGAGACTTACCCAGAAAGACTCACAGCTGTAATTGCTGGCAAAGGTGACTCTAACATGTATTGACTCAGGGGGTTGAATACTTATCAATCAAGATATATTAGTGTTTTCTTTTTCATGATTTGTTTTTACAAATGTCCGAATTTTTCTTCCACTTTGACATTACAGAGCATTTCTGTCTAGATCATTGACAAAAAAATGACAATTATATACATTTTAATCCCGCTTTGTAACACAACAAAATGTGAAAAAAATCAAGGGGTGTGAGTACTTTCTGAAGGCACTGTAGTTTCACAGAGAAAGATGACCAATACAACTATGCAAAGCAATATGGTCAGTTTTGTAACATTATATGTATTTCATACATAAAATTGTAAACGTTTGTGAAATAGAATTTGTGGGGAAGGAGTGAAATACAGCCGAATATATCCCAAATGGTACCTTATGCCCTATATAGTCACTACTTTGGACCAGGGCCCATAGCTCTGGTCAGAATTAGTGTACAGGGAATAGGGAGTCATAATCTATATATTTCAACCCATTCCTGATCTATTTCACTGATGTGATTCCTTTCTCTCTCTCGTCTGGATTGGATCCCTGCACCTCGTCCTGTCTGGGATGTCTCCTGTGTTTCCCTGCTGATGTTTGGTGAGTATCCAATTCTATTTCAGTGCTGCTAAAAGCTGCTCTTTAGAATAATTGAAGTAGGCTGTTTCATGTGATTCTTTGACATCATGTGCTAAATGTTTTACTTGTAGGCAGACAGGAACATGACTGAAGGGCCTGCATTTTGGTCTATGGGAGTCAGAATACAGTATCCCCTTGTTTGAATATTTGAGCTCTAATATTTGCATTCTCATTGTCTCATAATGATAATTCTACTCCAAAATCACATCTAATCACACCAAGCATAGAGCTACAGATGTAGATCTTAATTTGAGCCAGTTTGCTACAACTGGAAAAGAGTCCTACAGCAACAAGACATTTTAGAGGTTGATACATTTTTCGTAAGAGAAAATCAAGTCTGAAATTTCAAAGTGGAAATTACAAAACTTCAGAAGCCTTTTTAAACCTCAAATACACTACAAGTTTGAAATGTCCTGTTCTACTGCAACAGGGCTGATCAAATTAAGATCCTACATCTGTACTAGAACTACTATCCATATGACCAAAACCATCTAAACTAGTTTTTTGGGGGGTTAGGAAATGAGTCAGCTGATGTGATGTGTGAGTATGTCTTCTGGCCTGCCTGCGCTTTGGTGCTGCTCACCCAGGCTGTAGTAGGGAGTGGTGGCATCACGTCTGGCTGAGACCCTTCTGGCGTCTTTATCTCTCCCAAACACTTGCCGTCCCAACATGCATTGCGGCATCGTGGCGTAATGGAAAAAGTGTTCCCCTCTATGGGTTTCCCCTATGACTCTCAAGTGGTGCTGTTGGCACGCAATGTGCTAGCATTTTGGCCTTTATCTAGCTTGAATTTCATCTAAATAACTGTGTGTTGTAGAGTAGTAATAACTATCACACATAACTGACCAGTACATAACCCTGCAACGGAGCATTTCTGCTGAAGAAGGCCAACACCACTTTTCAAAGACAATCCTGTCAGGAATACTTTATATGGGGAAACTTTCTGTATGCGGAGGCTGAGCCAAGAACTGTAGTTGTCTCTTCAGCCACCAGGTGGAAGCACACACTCAGGGGTGATTCTACTGCCACAGACATTTTACATTTACATTTTAGTCATTTAGCAGACGCTCTTATCCAGAGCGACTTACAGTTAGTGAGTGCATACATTATAAAAAAATTTAAAAAATCATACTGGCCCCCCGTGGGAATCGAACGCCATGCTCTACCAACTGCGCCATCCCTGCCGGCCATTCCCTCCCCTACCCTGGACGACGCTGGGCCAATTGTGCGCCGCCCCATGGGTCTCCCCGTCGCGGCCGGCTACGACAGAGCCTGGATTCGAACTAGTGGCACAGCTACCTTAGACCACTGTGCAACACAGAATAACTATACTATATGTATTAATTAAAGAATGAACTGTTATAATGTCTGGATTCAAACCAGGATCTCTAGTGGCACTGCAATGCAGTGCCTTAGACCACTGCGCCACTCGGGAGACTGAACACTGGATACTGTAAGAACATGAACAGATACTTTAAAAAAGAAAGGCTGTGGTGCACAATGCCTATAAAGTGGAACAAGCTGTTTCATAATAGATGGAGCAATGCCTTGACACAGGCCCGTGTCTTTGACTGCTGAATCTGAGAGCGTGCATCATCACCAAGGTTTTAGAAACCCTCTGATCTCAGTGATGCAGACAGGGCAGGCGTTCTCATTGGCGTAGCTATTTTCACAGTCATCTCACTCGTCAGTATTAAATGTTTAGCTCTGTAAGGAAACCTCGGGTGCGTTCAGTGGGTGTGAAACGGGAGAAAACGTACTGAAACAGAACAATTTATTTTTATTTTCCCCTTCAAAACGTTTTCTCTCATTGGTTCCTACTGAACATGATGACCCTGATGTTGTGCAACTAGACTAGCACGTCTCCCTGGAGCATCCAAACTGGGCATGAGCGGGGATGGGCAACACGGCTACTGCTCCTACAGTATGCTATCTACTCGGGAGAATACTGCAGAAAATGGAAAATTCCTGCTTCATAAATACTTGATACCATAATGGTGCACTATGAATATTAATGCGTGGTTAGCCTACGATCCATCCATGCCCTTAGTGCTTTCTAGAGCTTAGATCTCCAACCACAAACTAGGTCCCCTAAACCATGCTACAGACAGTACTATATTTGCCGACTGGCATTATTTTATTAATACCAGATGTTCACAGCTGCAAATATTGTTGTACGTAGTATACATATATTGTGTGATGCAGAACAAGGTGTTAGATGTCTCTACCCATGATGCAGTAGCTAACAGAACAGAGGAAGGAAGGCAGGAAGAAAGCAACGGGAGAGGGGGGAGAGGGGAGAGAGAGAGAGAGAGAGAGAGAGAGAGAGAGAGAGAGAGATGGAGACAGAGAGGATGAAGATGAGAGAGAAATAAACACACTCCATGTGTCCAACTAAAGTGCTGTGCGTGTGGGAGAGTGTGTTGCTGACTTTCTTAGAGTGAGAGGTTTTGTGTCTTGTCTGTCTGTGTGGATACAGTCTGTCAGAGTCTCTGGGGAGGGTGCATCTGTGAGTGGTGCCTCCCCTCTCCCCCTCTCCTCATCTCTCTGGGGTCCAGCCCAGCACCTGCTCCCTGCATTAGTGAGAGAGGAGGAGGGGAAGGGAGGGGTTTCTAGGCAACTGGAGGGTGGAGGGAGGGGTTTAGTCCCCTGCTTCCTCTGCCTTCTCGTGGGTCTTCTGTCATGTTGTGACCATGTAAATTATTTTGATTATAATAACCATCAGAGTCAAAAAGAACAATATTCTTGTATACTGTAACCGTATATAAATCAGAGGATTGCCAATGCAATTTCAACATTCCCCCTTGTTTTTCGAGCTCTACTCTTGAGGTCAGTAACGATGTTATAATGATAGATACATCAATATTTCTAAAGATTTGCCTCGTATTTGGTAAATCTCAATACTGTAAAAACAGGACAGACCTGTAGTATTTCCAGATGCCATGGCCCAGTTTGACACTCGTCTGTGATCTCATGCCACATGAAGTTGGTCTGGAGAGACAAAGGTGACAGTGACTAACCCTGTACACTAACCCTGTACCCCAACCCTGTACCCTAACCCTGTACCCTGTACTCTTTCCCTCTCTGGGTTGTTTGGAGAATAATGAACCCCACTACCCCCTCCCACTCCCCTTGCCCCCCAGCCCCGGCCTCCCCCTGCCTCCCCTGCCTCCCCAACCCCCGGCCTCTCCATGAGCCGTATGGCACTAATGGGGTCAGGCAGATGGGTGGGGACCATGTCATCCCCAATAAAGAGAGCCTGTGTGTGTGTAGCAGGGGGCACTATATAAAATGAGCAGTGCTGGCCCATTACACTTTCAAATGGGGAGCCCCTTCTGAGGATTGGTTGGAGGCAGATCCTACATGTCTCTATCTCACACAGCATGGTAGCCTACAGCAGAGGCAGTTCTAGGGGGCGACTCCCTCACACTCTGCCCTACAAAAGCAAAGTGCTGGGGTGCTGCCTGAAAAGAGCTTGGATGGAGGGTTGTGTAGTGTAGACCAGTTCTCCTGATGCTTCTCTATCTGCCTCCCTCCTGTGCCTAATGACACAGCATTAAGCTAGGACGACTCATTCATTGGCCAGCCCTGCCTGGTGGGTGGATGGTGGATACATGTGCTGCTGTGGATTAATTTGGTAGTGTAATTGATTGACACAAATTAAATGAGGTGTTAGGTGATTAATTGAGAAGTGATGGACTGGGAGGACAGGGAGGAAACTGCTGATGAATTACTGCTATAGGCCTGTAGGCTATTCATTATATGGTGTTACAATTAATTGTTGTACATGAATGGTAAATAACTGTATGAGTGATGTAGACCAGCTCTCGAATTTGCATTTTTTTAATTATTTTTTTTAGGCAATACCATGAAAAATATTTTTTTTATGTTTAGGCTCTAAGGCTATATTTCAATCGTCTATAGTTCCAAAGTTTATTTGTCACGTGCACAGGAGACAGCAGGTGTAAAACAGTAAATGCTTAATTGCGAGCTCTTTACCAACAATGCAGTAATAAAATAGATAAGAAAAACCCGAGAAATAGAATAGCTGTGTAGGCTTATTGTTTCAGCGCTTCACCCTGTAATAGGTGTTGGACCAAGCTCTCGGGATCATTTCACAGAATTTGGTGATGAATTATGAAGCGCACAATTCAAACATCGCTTATCGAAATGGACCATAGGGTACGTTCAACATCTCCCCCACTTCCCATTGGTTAATCTAGAATTTAGCCGTGTTCAATTGCTGCATAGGGTTAACAAAATCCTATACTTCAGTATGGTGACTCCACCCCTTTACTAGCGCGGATAAGCATCTACAACACAACAAAGCATGCGTCCGGCTTCTGCAACATTGTAACTTCACTGGATGTACGGAATATACGGTTGCGTTGGATTGAACTAGTTATAGTTCTTCATTGATGGTATTTCTATTTTAGGTAAGCGCACGTTTGAATGTATTTCTGGCGGCTGATAGGATTTAGAGTTGGTGTTTATTTGTTTTCTACATTCGGCGCCATTTTCATACTAAGATGATTTAAATGCCTATGCTATATGTATCGCGGTGTAGCTGACGCGCACAGTGGTAAAAATCAAACCTTTAAATAAATCAATGATTTGGAAAAGTTGAAGGAGATCTGTGTTTGGACTACCTCCAAATTCCAATCTCTTCAGTGAAAAACAAGTGCATGAAGTGAATGAATGACCATGATGATTAGAATGGGCACGCCAGGGTATTTAATTTGCCTGAACGCTTCACTGCTCGAGGATCTTTTATCCGAATCGTGTGGCATTTGTTTGTGGCCCAATGAATGTGAAATAAATAATTCGACCTAATTCAGCATTTTTCTTACAATAATTGAATACAATTTCCCAACATTTTAGATGGCTATTTGTAGTGCAGTGTTTTTGATTAAAATCAGGACAATGAGGACATTATTAATTTATTCGATTATTACAATGTTACAAACACTTCTGGGTCCTTTTTTCTTTTAGTTTTCTTTAGCAAGATGGAGTGATCTACGACTGTATGTTAACTGTGTTCAATAGTCATTCATCCCATTGGCCATCACTAGCCTACTATCAATCTCTTGATGAGAAGTTAAATGGCTTTTGTGTGTGCAGATATTCAACACAAAAACATGGGCAGGAATACATATATGCGTCCTTGCCATGCTATTCATGCCCCTTACCATTGCACTGATCTTTACAATCTCAGACTAAAGACTTTGAAACTTTCCTCCTTTTCCGGCCGGCCTTGTTGCTAAAATTACAAGAAAAGACTAGTAGGCTTATTCTGTGTCTAGGAAAATGTCCCATATCCTTAGTGTCTTTTGTTTTAACACAGTAGCCAATGGACCACCATCCATCTTGTTCTTCTATGTGTGCTCTGCCAGCAATCGTCTTTAAGAACACAACTATTTCTAAGAAGACCTCCGCTCTGCTCTGTTATCCTTCACGCTGTCAGTTATTTGAGCTGCTTTTGGTTTAAATGTGATTGACATGATTCACTCTTTTGCGTGTTACGTATAAATCCATCTCTGCAGGAGCCAGGAGGCTAGCCTGAGTACAGTAGTGTGTCTGCTGCTGCTGCTGCCTGTAACACACTTAAGGGGGACTCATCCAGTAAGCCCCTCCTCCATTGATACTGCTGGGATATATATAGCAAGATGATCTGTTATGAAGGGATGAAAACATCATGTGGGAGGGGCAAGAGAGCACTGAGAGAGAGACCTGAAAAAGAGAGAGAGAGAGAGAGAGAGAGAGAGAGAGAGTGTGTATTAGTGAGCGTGGGCTGGTGAAGGAGAAAGAGTGATGTTGCATTAGTTTAATGTTGTTGTTTGCCAAGTAGGGTTGGGCGGTATCCAGATTTTCATATCGTCATACCGTCCTTCTCTCATCCCAGGATTTAGGGTATTACCGGCTTAGTACACAAGGGGGCGCCAGAAAAAGCCAATTGGGCGTCCATTACCAGAATGCTAACAAAATTAGCACAAGTAATAGAGAATTTCCATGGAGGCTGCTAGCTAAATATGCTAACGAGCGCAAACGAAAATAAACAAATTGCAAAGGCAGGCAATCCAGCTCATAAAGTTATACATATATAGGATGGCGCTACCGAATGGCATTTTTGGTGAGTTTGGACATTTACAAGATAATAATAATAATAATAATAATAATAATAATAATAATAATAATAATAATATGCCATTTAGCAGACGCTTTTATCCAAAGCGACTTACAGTCATGCGTGCATACATTTTTGTGTATGGGTGGTCCCGGGGATCGAACCCACTACCTTGGCGTTACAAGCGCCGTGCTCTACCAGCTGAGCTACAGAGAACCACGATAATGTGAACGAGAAACATTGTGCAAATGAACACAGTTTTGATGCATGCTTGTCTGTAGGAAGAACAGTACTGGCTCTGGAGCAGCATGTGTAGGCTACACGCTCTGTCTGTGTGGAGTCTGGAGTCACTAGGGCAACGGGCCTGCCTGCTCTGCTCAGAGAAGAGGGGAGAGGGGCTGACTTGGCCAAGAACGGAAAAGGAGAAAAACACAAGGAAATCAAAAGATAGCAGTGGCAGCTGTACAGAACTCATCCAAACGGCTTTGACTTCTCAAACACGACAGAAAACGAACACAATATGATGCCCCGTGACATTATTAATTCAGCCACTTACTTAGATAATTAGCAAGTTAAACTTACGGGTCGCGTTAACGCAGAATTCTTCGTTTTCACACAGGAAAAATAGATAAAACGCATAAGAAATAACTTTCAGTTTTGTAGACACATATCTAAAATGCTTCTAATTGTAATTTCTACTCGGCATCAGACTAATGTTGTGCTTCAGTTGCACTTCTCCACTCGGATGAGAATTCACCAACGGGCATTGTATCAGCAGACAGCGCTCTGACTGATGTCTAGCTACGTTTCTCAGGTACTTTTTTCGGTGTAGCCAGCCTACTTTTCTCTGGTAAAATGCAAGATGAACTTTAAGTAAAACATTAGGAAATGTAGCTGGCTACATTCTATGACAAACATTAGAAATATGATGGCCATGCATTGTTTTTGCAAAAAAAGACCTTGCTTTTTCATTGTAAGCTCATTTACTTGTGTGGCTGCCAGCCAAATAGCATTGCACTTCTGTTGTCATCTGATGAAAATGATGCTATTTTCTGCCGAATGTGTTGCACTAATGTATTTTCTGTGAAGGGAAACTATAGTTGCACATCCCTGATCACTCTAGTGAAGCAAAATAACACTTAACTTTCAATATAAAACACGACCCCTGTCAATACACAGCTGGACTCACCTGCTCCCGCTTTCCCCCATTGTACTATTTACAAACAAACACGTGACTGGCTCAACTGTTCTGGGGAACTACGTTAACCTTCATAATGTGACAGGTGAAATGAAGAACGCAATCTTTGTTTGTCTCCTAACGTATTGCACAAGTGGACTGCAGGTATTTACTTAAAAAGTAGCTGCAAATATTAAAACTTCAACTAAATAGTTTTGACGGTATTGTAAAACCATCCCATGGCTATTTTCCAAATACCCCGGTATCCGGTGTATACAGTATAATGCAAAAGCCTAGTGCCAAGGGCCAATACTCTGCATACAGTACAAGATAAGAAGTCAATTGCTCTTTTTTTTGAAGAGTGAGTTTTTTAAATTCTCTGATAAGATCCAGAGTTTAAAATGTTATGTCTTTATTCCAAATGTGAGTGGACTGTGGACTTGTATATTGTATATCCACAGCATGTCTAGATACTGTAGTTACAGGCACAATCATTGACAAACATGTCATCGATATTATCCATTGACAATTACAGTATGTAAAAATAAATAAATAAAATGTTGTATTGTCACATACACCTCGGAAAGGTGCAGTGAAATGTGTTGTTTTACAGGGTCAGCCATAGTAGTACGGCGCCTCTGGAGCAAATTAGGGTTAAGTGCCTTGCTCAAGGGCACATCGACAGATTTTTCACCTTGTCCGCTCAGGTATTCAAACCAGCAACCTTTTGCTTACTGGCTCAACACTTTAACCGCCTGCTACCTGCCGCCCTATTGACAGACATGTCATCGATACTATTAATTTACAAATATGGATTATCTCCAGTACCACAAGACACACAGATATGAACACTTCTGCAGTAATGTACCACTAATGTACAGATATCACCTTCAATCAATTGGCTTTGGCAGAAGTCCGGTTTAAACTGGATTGAACCTAATTGTAGGCTTGGCCTGCTCCTTCAGCCCAACCACAGTCGATCAATGGGATGACTCCATTCAGCCTGGTCCCAAGCGGTTCAGGTTACAGCATCAGAGCCATCTGTGGGGTATTGATTAGGTTGAAACGTAGAGCTGAAGATAAGCTTACACACTAGAAGACTAAAATACCTACGTGGGCAATACCCATTATAGCTTAGAGTTTAATTCAGTTTAAGAACTAGCCAGTGTAAAGCCCTTTGCACTGCTTTTTTTAAAATCAATGGGTTAGTGTTAGGGGTTTGTATATCAACGTTGCTGAGAGCATTGTGAATGTTCTTTTGAAACGATTTGCATATTCCATTTGGGTGTGTGTGTCTATGTGAATGACTGCAGCCATGAATCTGTGAGTATCTGTGAGAGGATTCATGTTTGTTTGTAAATGTGTTTGTGCGTGGGCATGTGTGAGCCTGCCTGTATATCGCTGTGCAAGCGTGTATGTGTGTGTGTGTGTTTACTGATATCTTTGCCATTCATTTCCTTTAATTTTGACTTTGGGCCAGGTGGGAGGGGTTAATAGGTGGGAGGGGCTTAACACAAACCATGATTCAGCACAGCAGATCACCACGTCCTGCCAGATCTCCTCTGAGAGAGAGCGAGTGCGAGAACTAGAGCGAGCGAGAGAAAGAAGGAGGGAGATGGGAGATAGGAGAGGAGAGGAAGAGAGATAATCTCACTTGGAGCCTGATTAACACTAAACTCCAGGCTAAATCCCACTCACTAAACTCACTCTCAGCACCTACAAAGCATGTTTCTGTTTCTCAGTTCCCCTATAGGGCAAATATGATCCAATGTGCTTAAGGGCCAGTGTTGGTGCTGGGGGATGTGGTTTAGGATGGTGATGGCTGCTACTCAGATTCACACCAACTATGAATGAATGAAGAAATGTCCTCAGCCTGATACCACAGATCGATTACACTGCTTAGTGTTGTGTGTGTGTGTGTGTGTAGGTCTGAGTGAGAGTGAAAGTGTGTGTGTGCGCACTGCAGTCAGTGACATGAGATATCCTAATGAGTCTACATCATCCTGAGAACCTGCGGCATTATACCCCTTCTCCACAAGCTCTGCTCCACACACACACACCCACACAGATAGTTGCACACACCCATGTTGACTCCAATGCTTCCCACAGTTGTGTCAACTTGGCTGGATGTCCTTTGGGTGGTGGACCATTCTTGATACACACAGGAAACTGTTGAGCGTGAAAAACCCAGCAGCGTTGCAGTTCTTTACACAAACCGGTGCGCCTGACACCTACTACCATACCCCGTTCAAAGGCACTTACATTTTTTGTCTTGCCAATTCACCCTCTGAATGGCACACACACCCAATCCATGTCTTAATTGTCTCAAGGCTTAAAAATATTTCTTTAACCTGTCTCCTCCCCTTCATCTACACTGATTTGAAGTGGATCTAACAAGTGACATCAATAAGGGATCATAGCATTCACCTGGATTCCCCTGGTCAGTCTATGTCATGGAAATAGCAGGTGTTCATAATGTTTTGTACACTCTGTATATATGGCTCTGGTAGTAACAACATGGCTACAACGTAACATAACACAGCTAGCATAGCACAGCTGTCCTATAGCATCTTATCCACCCCCCTTTCCTGTCCTATAGCATCTTATCCACCCCCCCTTTCCTGTCCTATAGCATCTTATCCACCCCCCTTTCCTGTCTTATAGCATCTTATCCACCCCCCTTTCCTGTCCTATAGCATCTTATCCACCCCCCTTTCCTGTCCTATAGCATCTTATCCACCCCCCCTGTCCTGTCCTATAGCATCTTATCCACCCCCCCTTTCCTGTCCTGTACTATAGCATCTTATCCACCCCCCCTTTCCTTTCCTGTCCTATAGCATCTTATCCACCCCCCTTTCCTGTCTTATAGCATCTTATCCACCCCCCTTTCCTGTCCTATAGCATCTTATCCACCCCCCCCTTCCCTTTCCTGTCCTATAGCATCTTATCCACCCCCCTCCCTTTCCTGTCCTATAGCATCTTATCCACCCCCCCTCCCTTTCCTGTCCTATAGCATCTTATCCAACCCCCCCCTTCCCTTTCCTGTCCTATAGCATCTTATCCACCCCCCTCCCTTTCCTGTCCTATAGCATCTTATCCACCCCCCTCCCTTTCCTGTCCTATAGCATCTTATCCACCCCCCCTCCCTTTCCTGTCCTATAGCATCTTATCCAACCCCCCCCTTCCCTTTCCTGTCCTATAGCATCTTATCCACCCCCCCTCCCTTTCCTGTCCTATAGCATCTTATCCAACCCCCCCCTTCCCTTTCCTGTCCTATAGCATCTTATCCACCCCCCCTTTCCTGTCCTATAGCATCTTATCCACCCCCCTCCCTTTCCTGTCCTATAGCATCTTATCCACCCCCTCCCTTTCCTGTCCTATAGCATCTTATCCACCCCCCTCCCTTTCCTGTCCTATAGCATCTTATCCAACCCCCCCTTCCCTTTCCTGTCCTATAGCATCTTATACAACCGCCCCCCCTCCCTTTCTTTAGTCATAAGTGCATCCCAAATGGCACCCTATTCCCTACAAACTGCACTACTTGTGACCAGGGCCCACAGTCCCGTAGGGGACTATAAAGGAATAGGGTGCCATTTGGAACGCAGCCTCTGAGATGGTCGGAGCATCTGACGTGCACCTGACCCAACAGCTGAACACATTGCTCACCCATATCTGCAGGGCGATCTTTATCTCTGGCAGCTAGTTAGCCTAATGATGGTTGATTTATACAGTAGTAATGATGGTTGATTTATACAGTAGTAATGATGGTGGTGATGACAGCTGGCCTACTGGAGGTAGAACATGATAGAAATGTAAGACATTATAGGGCCTCTATGCACTATGGAAAAGGGATTTCACAGTCTAAACAGTGTTGACTGACGGTGTTTGACAATTAATACAGTAGTAATTATGGTTGAGTTATACAGTAGTAATCATGGTTGAGCTATACAGTAGTAATCATGGTTGAGTTATACAGTAGTAATCATGGTTGAGCTATACAGTAGTAATCATGGTTGAGTTATACAGTAGTAATCATGGTTGATGGATGGGACAGTTGGTATGCGTCCCAAATGGCACCCTATTCCCATAGGGTTCTGGTCAAAGGTAATGCCCTATATAGGGAATAAGGTGCCATTCAGGACACACATTTGACCTATTGGATTCTATAGGCTAAATTTAAATTATAGAACTATAGTAGGCCTGACCTCATTTAGTCGACTTGTCGATTGTTTGATGGATATACTGTTGGTCGCCCGAGATTTCTCTAGTCCAGCAGTAGCAAAACAAATCTATAATTCAGGTTGTTAAAGACACCTGTCTGATTCACGCCTGTCTGAGTGGACTAATCCATTGTGGAGGCCGTGGGGAAGGCACAGTCCATCACTCTAAGACATGCTACTGAAATTGTATATGGTTAAGGACAATGGTGCAACACTAATAAAAATAATATTATCTTATTACAGATGCGCTTTCTCTGTCGCTGTCCCCAGTTCTGAAACACCAGTGCGCTGTTGAATTGGCGCCTTTTCCTAGACCATTTTGCTAAGTGCATAATAGCTAAGTTAACCAGCATATTTGTGTTGAGAACAATGCGGCGGAGGCAGCAGCGGAGTTAGGAGATGAGAAAACAGCCCTTGCCTTAATTGTCCAAGAAAAGTGAGGAGAGCGGAAACCCCAACTTAATTAGGTCTATAATCTATAGCCTAACTGTTAAATGTGCCTGGCTTTATAAGTCATCCATATATATTTACAGAAATAAGACAGATCCTGCTTCTGTTGCCTGTTTGAGTGTTTGTTTAATAGCCTACTGATTCCTTGAGCAACAAGCCTCACGCAACCACAACATGTCGGATAAACAATACTTATAATAATAAGTAATATCATTATCATTAGTAGGCTTAGTATAGCAGCCTGGTAAAACCAACATCCAGCTGTTGGCCTAAGAGCACATCCTGTTTAGTCTTAATACCGTAACTTAGGCCTATATTTCAATATCTTATATAGGCTACTGTATCAATCAATCATTCATTCGTTCATGCCGTCACACAGCACACAAGTCATTCATGATTTGAAATGCAATCAAGCATTTTAGTTTAAAAAATAAAATGACAAAGCAACCCTTTAATAATTAGCGTAAACAATAACTAACTAAATCGTTGCATTTCTGCAATTCCATTCATGAATGCATGCAACTTTTTTTTGTCTTTGCTGTAATAAAGGCTTTACAAAAATAAAGACTTACAACAGACTCTCTGGTACGCTTATAATATATTTAGTGTTGTTTACATTGTTCCAACCGGTCAGAAAAATTATATTGTAATCTATACAGCACCTGTTTGGCACACATAATATGCACGCAGCGCTTGCTCCTAACCTTCTTTTTCTTGATCTCCAGTATTTTACACAACCAGTCAAATGTATTCCACACATCTGACTTCCCCTTTACCTCCTGAGCAACCAGTAAACATTCCCCCGTTTCGAGTTTATTTGTCACGTCGTCTGCATCCATTTTGCTGCCACATGTGTTACGGCGTTCAGAGTTTGTTATAACCAATTTATTGATGTGATTATGAAATGCAATAGGTCAGGCCTATTGATCACGTGCATGCGATGCATACGTGTCAAATAAAGAGAGCAAGGGTTGAGGGAATAGGGAATGTTTTTCCTAAACAAATGAGGGATTTCGGTAACAGAACTTCCGCAACATGGACAGCGCGATTCTGTGATGGTCGCTGCAGCAGGGAGGAGAGCAAGACAATGGGTGCTAGTCACACAGTCACTCACTGTAAAAATAAATGTACACAGCGCAGCAAGTCTGAGCCGGCCCGGCACAATCAAATCAATTGCGTTGGGACTCCCTCTAGTCATTTGTGTGTCTTAATTATTTCATCAAACAGTTCGCTTAAAGCATCAGACAAACTCAATGCATATAGTTGATTTGATTAAAACACTTAGGATTTGTCTATATATGGAAAAATACAAGTTTTAAAATGTCTACCAATCGATTGGTCGAAAGAACAGATGACTCTCGGTCGACCAATTTCTTTTGGGTCGGGGACCTACAGTATAAGAATAAATTATAGGCCAACAGGGAGGGAACCTTGAGTGTGTAAAAATAGCAACAATTTGATGAAGTGTGGCTGAACTGCCATGCTGAGTCTGACTCTAACCAGCTTTGACTGTGTTTGACAATTTCAGTCCACTATCCTTGTATCTCGCCTAAACATAGGATGCCTCCCAAATGCCACCCTATTTCCTATATATTGCTCTACTTTTGACCAGGGCCCTGGTCCAAAGTAGTGCACTACATAGGGAATAGGGTGCCATTTGGGACACAGACACAGTGTGGTTGTGAGAGTCCCTGTTACTTCTCAGGGTGTCTTTTAACAGTCACAACCACCAGGTTAGCAGCTGGACCAGAGCTGCTCAGCTGGCCTTTAGCATAGAATCTAGATGTTACCTAATGAAGACAATGCAGGAGGCAGGCGGGAGGCAGCAGCAGACACAAGCCGTCTCATCTGGTCCATTAACACCATGTCTGTTTCCTGACTATCACCATTGAGATGACGCTACATTAAAAGACCCAGAGGAGATCCTGAGCACTGAGGCGTATACCACGCTGTGTGTGTGTTGACCTAGGGAACAGGCCTATGGGGGGTTGGGGGAAGGGAAGGGAAGAGCTGGATTAGTTAGAGTGCACCACAGTTATTGGTCACTGGACTCAAACAATGGGAGGACTAAAGAGGATTTGGTCTCTGTGGTGCCCCCTCCCCTCCTCTCCTCCTCTCCTCCATACCCCTGCTGTCCCTATAGCTCTGTGTGTGTCACGCACCCCCTGGGGTAAGGACAGCCGTGTGTGTGCAGCTGGAAGATCTGCCACCATGTCTAGCTAAGCGTCTCCCCACCCCGCCCCCCCACTGTATGGTAGACCTAGACATATGATGAACTATTAGCCTACATGTTGGACAATGACAACAACTACCAGCATCAGACTAGCCTAGATGCTAACAGTGGGCTAAGTAGATGCAATCTCTCTTAACACTGTATGGAGGGCTATTAGACATATGCACAATGAACTGCTATGATCTAACACAAGTACGCTGATGCTGCTGCCAGTCTTTCAAGGACAGCCTCACAACTGCAGCCAAGCTCACGTAGTGAAGTGAAGTGAACACAATAACTGTCCATTTACTTCTCAGAAGCCCGGTATGTCCTGTGAATTTCTAAACCAATTTAGTAGTGATGCATTGTCATGCAATGTTCCATTGGGACATCTTGGCCCAGCGTGTGAAGCCGGCAGGGCCACAGCGGTTGGATGAAAGAGCCGTGTTGGGTTTAGTGCTGAGGATGATACTGACTGGCGCTGTATTAATGGACCTCCAGGCTGCTACAGAGCAGAAACACTCCATTGTGTGTGTTGTTAATGAGCCTCTGGTAGACACACACTGTGGTGAGCTGCCTGTCTCTCAAGAGGTCCTCCCAGACACACACACACACACACTCATTCAACAAGAGGTGCCATTGTGCAGTGGAGTGGGATACACTCAGAACTCCATATGAAAAAGAGAGAGTGTGTGTTTTAGAGAGCATGTAGTCTGTGGGTGGAATATTTGATCAAGTACTCCAGTCTGAGAAAGCATAGTAGTAGCTCATGCTATAGAATGGCACCGCTGCATCACTGTTGACTGTCCGTAATCATGTCTTGCATGTGTGTATATTGCTGTGCATTATCCAACACGACAACACGCATGACCTTTCTTTTTCCTGTCCCTGACCCCTCCATGTCATGTTCTCCTTGCAGTGTACCATGACGACAGAGGCTAGCGCGGTGGGCGAGGCGGACACAGAGGGCAAGCCGAAGCCCAGCGTAGCAGAGGCAGATGTAAAACCGGAGAACAAGCAGAGCCCAGAGCCAGAAGCAGCAGCAGCGGAGCCAGAGCGGGAGAAGCCCAGCCAGAAGGCCCAGGAGCAGGCCTCAGAGCCTGGCCCCACAGAGAGCCCTACCTCCCCCACCACCACCACAGCTGAGGAGGAGCAGCTAGTGAAGCCCCGCCAGCGCACCTCAGCCGGCCGGGGCCTCTCACGCCTATTCTCCTCCTTCCTCAAGCGGCGCTCGCAGTGCACAGACGTAGAGTGGGCTGAGGTCGAGAAGGCAGAGAAGGAGACTAAGGAGAAAGAGAAGGCAGAGGCTGGAGCAAAGGAGGAAAGGTTAGAGCAGGCCAAGGGGGAGGAGAAGAAAAAAGCAGAGGAAAGGGGGGAGAAGAAAGAAGTGCTGAAAAAAGAGGAGGAAAAGGTTGAGAAGCAAGAGGAGGAAGAGGCAGCAAAGAAAGAGGCAGTGAAGAAGAAGAGAGAGGAGGAAGAGGCAGCAAAGAAAGCAGAGAAGAAGAAGAAAGAGGAGGAAGAGGCAGCAAAGAAAGCAGAGAAGAAGAAGAGAGAGGAGGAAGAGGCAGCAAAGAAAGCAGAGAAGAAGAAGAGAGAGGAGGAAGAGGCAGCAAAGAAAGAGTCAGTGAAGAAGAAGAAAGAGGAGGAAGAGGCAGCAAAGAAAGAGGCAGTGAAGAAGAAGAAAGAGGAGGAAGAGGCAGCAAAGAAAGCAGAGAAGAAGAAGAAAGAGGAGGAAGAGGCAGCAAAGAAAGCAGAGAAGAAGAAGAGAGAGGAGGAAGAGGCAGCAAAGAAAGCAGAGAAGAAGAAGAAACAGGAGGAAGAGGCAGCAAAGAAAGCGAAGAAGAAAGAGGAGGAAGAGGCAGCAAAGAAAGCGAAGAAGAAAGAGGAGGAAGAGGCAGCAAAGAAAGCGAAGAAGAAAGAGGAGGAAGAGGCAGCAAAGAAAGCGAAGAAGAAAGAGGAGGAAGAGGGAGCAAAGAAAGCGAAGAAGAAAGAGGAGGAAGAGGCAGCAAAGAAAGCGAAGAAGAAAGAGGAGGAAGAGGTAGCAAAGAAAGCAGAGAAGAAGAAAGAAGAGGAAGCGGTAACGAAGAAAGAGGCAGAGCAGAAGAAACAAGAGGAGGGAGAGGCAGCAAATAAAGCAGAGGAGGAGGAAGAGGCAGCAAAGAAAGCAGAGGAGGAGGAAGAGGCAGCAAAGAAAGCAGAGGAGGAGGAAGAGGCAGCAAAGAAAGCAGAGGAGGAGGAAGAGGCAGCAAAGAAAGCAGAGGAGGAGGAAGAGGCAGCAAAGAAAGCAGAGGAGGAGGAAGCGGCAGCAAAGAAAAAGGAGGAGGTGGAAGCGGCAGCAAAGAAAGACGAGGAGGAGGAAGAGGCAGCAAAGAAAGCAGAGAAGAAGAAGAAAGAGGAGGAAGAGAAGAAGAAAGGGGGGGAAAAGACAACGAAAAAAAAACAAAGGGGGAAGAAGAAAGAGAAGGAGAAGGGGAAGAAGGAGGAGGAGAATAAAGAGGTAAAGAAGAAAGAGGAGGGGAAGGGGAAGAAGAAACGGAAGGGCAAAAAGAAAGCAGTGGAGCCGTCCACAACAGAGGTGCAGGTGAAAGCCCCCATCGCTGCCCCGGAGCCAGAGCTCAGAGCGGAGGCAGAGGGGGAGGCTGAACAGGAGATGCAGGAGGAGCCTGTAGAGGCCCAGGACCATCACTCCATCAGCAGCGCAGAGACACAGGTGAGTGAGGGAGACAGACAGTGAACTTCTCACCTAGGGCATGGGTGCACAACTCTGTTCCTTGGGGAACGCTATCCTGCAGTTTTTTTGTTCTGATTTAGATTGTGGGAGAACAGCTTTTGCAGTGCGCAAAAAAAAAGAAAATACAGAATTATATCTATACTGAACAAAATATAAACGCAACATGTAAAGTGTTGATCCAATGTTTCATGAGCTGAAATAAAAGATCCCAGAAATGTTCCATATGCACAAAAAGCGTATTTTTCTCAAATGTTATGCACAAATTTGTTTACATCCCTGATAGTGAGCATTTCTCCTTTGCCAAGATAATTCATCCACCTGACAGGTGTGGTATAATCAAGAAGTTGATTAAAGAGCATGATCATTACAAAGGTGCACCTTGTGCTGGGGACATTAAAAGGCCACTCTAAAATGTGCAGTTTTGTCACACAACACAATGCCACAGATGTCTCAAATTTTGAGGGAGCGAGCAGTTGGCATGCTGACTGCAAGAATGTCCACCAAAGCTGTTGCCAAAGAATTGAATGTTCATTTCTCTACCATAAGCCGCCTCCAAAGTCATTTTAGAAAATTTGGCAGTACGTCCAACCGGCCTCACAACCGCAGCTACGTGTAACCACGCCAGCCCAGGACCTCCCCATCTGGCTTCTTCACTGTTGGGATCGTCTGAGACCAGCCACTCGGACAGCTGATGAAACTGAGGAGTATTTCTGTCTGTAATAAATCTCTTTTGTGGGGAAAAACTAATTCTGATTGGCTCGGCCTGGCTCCCAGTGGGTGGGCCTGGCTCCCAAGTGGATGGGCCTATGCCCTCCCAGGCCCACCCATGTCTGCGTCCCTGCCCAGTCATGTGAAATCCATAGATTATGGCCTAATGAATTTATTTCAATTGATTTCCTTTAATGAACTGTAACTGAAATTGTTGCATGTTGCGTTTTATATTTTTGTTCAGTATATTATTAAAAGTGTCAATGAGTTGCCTTCCCATTTTCTTTTACAATGCTGTTATTATTTTGCACATTGAGGGGCTGCTTTGCAGCAGACTGAAGATGTAGGCCAATGAGTCTCAGGTGAGAGACGGGAGTAAAAAATAAATGAAGTGAACATCAAGCACAGAAACTGAAGGAACATGTTACCCAGAGTCTGATCAACAACATAGCATTCAGAGAATAGCTACACTGAAGACACTCAGCGTAGCAGAAGAGAGAGAGAGGTACAGGACAAAACATCAACTCATTTGTAGCTTGAGTAGGGTGGGCTGCTAACTCAGCAGAACTGACTAGGCTGGTCTGTGCTGGTCTAGAGCCCCCTAGATCTAGCCTGTGTTAGGAAAAGTACTGTTTCAAGTAATGCTGTAATAACTTAAGTAACATTGCTGTTACATAGTAATCTAGTACTGACATTTCTGTTATTTTTCAGTTTTTAAACAACTAATTGACCGATGTTGGTTCAATTATTTGAATTCCATTTCATATCGATTTTTTTAGCTTGATGCTCAGTTTGTGTAGAGATAAATCAGATCAAGCCCGAACTATGCGATGTAGTAGGGAGTTGAAGTTTCCAACAGGCCAATATTCTACATATTTTACTGCAGAAAATGTGGTAATTGACTACAATGAACATAATCCATTGCGCACCCACTTACTTGTCCGGTCTCGGTCTGTGTGGAGCAGAGAGGAGAGAGAACAAGTGAGGGGGATAGAAAGCAGTTGCTTTGCGAGGTACACTACCGTTCAAAAGTTTGGGGTCACTTAGAAATGTCCTTGTTTTGCAAAGAAAAAGTCCAGTGTCGGTGTTCTTTTGCCCATCTTAATATTTTTTTTGTATTGGCCAGTCTGAGATATGGCTGTTTCTTTGAAACTCTGCCTAGGTCAGCATCCCAGAGTCGCCTCTTCACTGTTGACATTGAGACTGGTGTTTTGCGGGTAATATTTAATGAAGCTGCCAGTTGAGGACCTGTGAGGCGTCTGTTTCTCAAACTAGACACTCTAATGTATTTGTCCTCTTGCTCAGTTGTGCACCGGGGCCTCCCACTCCTCTTTCTAGTCTGGTTAGAGCCAGTTTGCGCTGTTCTGTGAAGGGAGTAGTACACAGCGTTGTACGAGATCTTCAGTTTCTTGGCAATTTCTCACATGGAATAGCCTTCATTTCTCAGAACAAGAATAGACTGACGAGTTTCAGAAGAAAGTTATTTGTTTCTGGCCATTTTGAACCTGTAATCGAACCCACAATTGCTGATGCTCCAGATACTCAACTGGTCTCAAGAAGGCCAGTTGTATTGCTTCTTTAATCAGCACAACAGTTTTCAGCTGTGCTAACATAATTGCAAAAGGGTTTTCTAATGATCAATTAGCCTTTGAAAATGATAAACTTGGATTAGCAAACAGAACGTGCCATTGGAACACAGGACTGATGGTTGCTGATAATGGGCCTCTGTACGCCTATGTAGATATTCCATAAAAAATCTGCCGTTTCCAGCTACAATAGCCATTTACAACATTAACAATGTCTACACTGTATTTCTGATCAATTTGATGTTATTTTAATTGACAAAAAATGACATTTCTAAGTGACCCCAAACCTTTGAACGGTAGTGTATCTCTAACTGAAAATACATGATCTAAGTGATTGGTTGTTTATTTATTTTGATTTAGCATTTATTTAAACAGGGAGTCACATTGAGATTAAAAATCTATTTTACAAGAGAGCCCTGTATACATTACAATAAAAACAGACTAATAAAACAACATACACATATGTGCATAATACAATATAATTCAGCACACTATAAACAAAACGCAGATTTTCCCAAATCTGTGGAGACTGAAGGGATCTCTAGTGTTATCCATTCCTGAGAACGGGTTTGGTAACTTGTGATTCTTAACTTAATTAACGAAGTTACATATGGAGGGAGTTACTGTAAGATTGCTTTATAAATAAATGAAAGAGAATGCAGCTCTCTTCTTACAGACAGAGAGGTCCAGCCCACTTTTTTATACAGACTATAATGATGAGTCCTAAAATTGTCCCCTGTGATAAAACGTATTGCGGAATGGTAGACTGCGTCCAAGGGTTTCAAAACAGAGGTTGCCGCATGCATGCATGTAGTTGGTATTCAACAGTCCAAAAAGTTTGCCTTATTTACTTTGAAGAACTACTAAAATATTGATTTAGTCAGACAGCATAGGCAGCAGCTCTTTAGAGATGAGATGACTTGGAATGAAATAATAAAGTCATCAAATAAAACAAATGTAATATACACAACAACTGAAATATTTTATTAAAGTAATGTGAAAAAATTATGGTTAATAAGTGATAAGAAGTAATGGGCAGTCACTACCATCATGGGACTTTTATTAATTGTTTTATTCTGTGTTGCAGCATTCAACCCACATAATGCATAGTGCATTTATTACCTAAAACAAATAAATAGAAACCGAAATCAAAAACTGAGATTATTCTTTTTTAAATCAAACCGAAACCGAACCAACCTCAAAAAACACGAATCGCTCAGCACTATAATCAAGGACATCGGAGTTCCAGTGTAGTTGGAAGAGAGAAGAGCGGGATGAAAGTTGTTTGTTATAACACAAGTGGAAGAAGGACTGCCGTGCTTGTTCCACGTGTTATAACAAACATGTTCAGTGCCAAGCTCTTCCCTCTAACACCTACACTGGAAGTCACTTGTCCTTATTTCCTGAGGATAATGACTGCTTTATATTCTGAGTCACTCTGTCTATTACATAAATGTAACTGTCTTTAATTAGAAATGAAACATCCTGACAACATGTCTGTCATATGACCTTTCTGTGACCCCCTAGCCAGCACAGGAGGAGCAGAAGGCGGACACTGAGGTAGAGAAGGAGGCGGTCGTAGAGGAGGTAGAGATGAAAGAAGAAACAGAGGAAGAGCTGGCCGAGCAGATGGAGGAGGTGGGAGAGGCGAACGGAGGGGAGGGGGAGAACACTAACGGAGAAGAGGAGAAGAAGGTGGCAGCAGAGGAGGCCAAACCCTCCAAGCGCCCTCGGATCATGCAGTGTAAAGTCACCCTCCTGGACGGCACTCTGTTTGAGTGTGAGCTCGATGTAAGACACTTCTCAAATACAACGTTGTCTTTTCAGCCTTGTTCTATTATTTTCTACTCTTCATATAATTGCCCATCAACTCTGTTTTTAACTTAATATTTTTAATGCATAGTTGTCAGTACAGCCAGTTATATTTAATCCTTACTGAATGCTTATTTGTGATTGGTTGCGAGTACAACCAGTAATATTTCTTCCTTACTGAATGCTTATTTGTGATTGGTCCCCTCTCTGTCTCCCTGTGTCGTATAGAAACATGCGAAGGGCTCGGATCTGTTTGTGAAGGTGTGTGACCACCTCAACCTGCTGGAGAGAGACTACTGTGGCCTGGCCGTCTGGGATACCCCCACCTCCAGGGTACAGTACTGGTTTAAGAATGGGCTGCTAATCTATGGTGAAGTGGTGAACACTCATCTTAACCTTCCAAGTGAAATGAGGGTAGATTGCATCTCATCTTTGGAGATTTCCTTTGGGAGAGAAAGATATGTTCAGTGAGTGGGTCGTTTTGAGTGGAGTTTGACTGCATGTTCTTGCCCATTAGAGAAACAGTAGCCTATAGGATGGAAGGTGCAGTTTCACCACATAGGGTAAAATTACTTTGTTACAGTACGATGACGTTCATTGAGTCTGTTCTCCCACTGTCATTTACAGACATGGCTGGATGCCTCCAAAGAGATCCGGAAACAGGTGGCAGGTGGGTGATGTCATCCTATATGATGATGTAAATAAACTTTTCTAACGCAAATTGCCAACAGTACTCACTCTGTATTTTCGTCTCCAGATTATACATACGAGTTCACTTTCAACGTGAAGTTCTACCCTCCTGATCCAGCTCAGCTCACAGAAGACCTCACCAGGTTAGTCTACATACACATCTACTATATCTGCCGTTAAATCAATTTCAGGGTGTCAGTGGTTAACTCCCTCCCTCCTCTCTCTCCCTTCACCCTCCCCTCCCCTCTCTCTCTCTCTTTATTTCTCTCTCTCTCGCTCTCTCTCTCTCTCTCTCTCTCTTTCTTTCCCTTAACCCCACCCTTTCTCTCTCCCCCTTCACCACCCTCTCTCTCTCTCTCTCTCTCTCTCTCTCTCTCTCTCTGTCCCTCCACCCCCTCTCTCTCTCCCTCTCTCTCCACCCCTCCTCTCTCTCTCGCTCTCTCTCCCTCCTTCTCTCTCTCTCTCTCCCTCCACTCGCCCCCCTCTCTCTCTCTCCCTCCCTCTCCCAGGTACTACCTGTGTCTACAGCTGCGTAAGGACATCCTGAGTGGCCTGCTGCCATGCTCCTTTGTGACTCTGGCCATGCTAGGCTCCTACACCGCCCAGTCTGAGCTGGGGGAGTATGACCCAGAGGTCCACAGCTCTAATTACACCAAGGAGCTGAGGCTGGCCCCGGGACAGGGCAAGGAGCTGGAGGACAAGGTCATGGAGTTGCACCGTACATATAGGTAAGAACCAGGAGAGGACCAGACTATATAGTGGAGTAATGTAGAAAAGACCAGGGAGGACCAGACTATATACTGGAGTACTGTAGAAAAGACCAGGGAGGACCAGACTATATACTGGAGTAATGTGGAAAAGACCAGGGAGGACCATACTATATACTGGAGTAATGTAGAAAAGACCAGGGAGCACCAGACTATATGCTGGAGTAATGTAGAAAAGACCAGGGAGAACCAGACTATATGCTGGAGTAATGTAGAAAAGAACAGGGAGGACCAGACTATATACTGGAGTAATGTAGAAAAGACCAGGGAGGACCAGACTATACAGTGAGGGAAAAAAGTATTTGATCCCCTGCTGATTTTGTACGTTTGCCCACTGACAAAGAAATGATCAGTCTATAATTTTAATGGTAGGTTTATTTGAATAGTGAGAGACAGAATAACGACAAAATAATCCAGAAAAACGCATTTAAAAAATGTTATAAATTGATTTGCATTTTAATGAGGGAAATAAGTATTTGACCCCCTCTCAATCAGAAAGATTTCTGGCTCCCAGGTGTCTTTTATACAGGTAACGAGCTGAGATTAGGAGCACACTCTTAAAGGGAGTGCTCCTAATCTCAGTTTGTTACCTGTATAAAAGACACCTGTCCACAGAAGCAATCAATCAATCAGATTCCAAACTCTCCACCATGGCCAAGACCAAAGAGCTCTCCAATGATGTCAGGGACAAGATTGTAGACCTACACAAGGCTGGAATGGGCTACAAGATCATCGCCAAGCAGCTTGGTGAGAAGGTGACAACAGTTGGTGCGATTATTCGCAAATGGAAGAAACACAAAATAACTGTCAATCTCCCTCGGCCTGGGGCTCCATGCAAGATCTCACCTCATGGAGTTGCAATGATCATGAGAACGGTGAGGAATCAGCCCAGAACTACACGGGAGGATCTTGTCAATGATCTCAAGGCAGCTGGGACCATAGTCACCAAGAAAACAATTGGTAACACACTACGCCGTGAAGGACTGAAATCCTGCAGCGCCTGCAAGGTCTCCCTGCTCAAGAAAGCACATATACAGGCCCGTCTGAAGTTTGCTAATGAACATCTGAATGATTCAGAGGAGAACTGGGTGAAAGTGTTGTGGTCAGATGAGACCAAAATCGAGCTCTTTGGCATCAACTCAACTCGCCGTGTTTGGAGGAGGAGGAATGCTGCCTATGACCCCAAGAACACCATCCCCACCGTCAAACATGGAGGTGGAAACATTATGCTCTGGGGGTGTTTTTCTGCTAAGGGGACAGGACAACTTCACCGCATCAAAGGGACGATGGACGGGGCCATGTACCGTCAAATCTTGGGTGAGAACCTCCTTCCCTCAGCCAGGGCATTGAAAATGGGTCGTGGATGGGTATTCCAGCATGACCCAAAACACACGGCCATGGCAACAAAGGAGTGGCTCAAGAAGAAGCACATTAAGGTCCTGGAGTGGCCTAGCCAGTCTCCAGACCTTAATCCCATAGAAAATCTGTGGAGGGAGCTGAAGGTTCGAGTTGTCAAACGTCAGCCTCGAAACCTTAATGACTTGGAGAAGATCTGCAAAGAGGAGTGGAACAAAATCCCTCCTGAGATGTGTGCAAACCTGGTGGCCAACTACAAGAAACGTCTGACCTCTGTGATTGCCAACAAGTGTTTTGCCACCAAGTACTAAGTCATGTTTTGCAGAGGGGTCAACTACTTATTTCCCTCATTAAAATGCAAATCAATGTATAACATTTTTGACATGACTATATACTGGAGTAATGTGGAAAAGACCAGGGAGGACCAGACTATATACTGGAGTACTGTAGAAAAGACCAGGAAGGACCAGACTATATACTGGAGTAATGTAAAAAAGACCAGGAAGGACCAGACTATATGCTGGAGTAATGTAGAAAAGACCAGGGAGGACCAGACTATATGCTGGAGTAATGTGGAAAAGACCAGGGAGGACCAGACTATATACTGGAGTAATGTAGAAAAGACCAGGAAGGACCAGACTATATACTGGAGTAATGTAGAAAAGACCAGGAAGGACCAGACTATATGCTGGAGTAATGTAGAAAAAGACCAGGGAGGACCAGACTATATGCTGGAGTAATGTGGAAAAGACCAGGGAGGACCAGACTATATACTGGAGTAATGTGGAAAAGACCAGGGAGGACCAGACTATATACTGGAGTAATGTAGAAAAGACCAGGAAGGACCAGACTATATACTGGAGTAATGTAGAAAAGACCAGGAAGGACCAGACCATATACTGGAGTAATGTAGAAAAGACCAGGAAGGACCAGACTATATACTGGAGTAATGTAGAAAAGACCAGGAAGGACCAGACTATATACTGGAGTAATGTAGAAAAGACCAGGAAGGACCAGACTATATACTGGAGTAATGTAGAAAAGACCAGGAAGGACCAGACTATATACTGGAGTAATGTAGAAAAGACCAGGAAGGACCAGACTATATGCTGGAGTAATGTGGAAAAGACCAGGGAGGACCAGACTATATACTGGAGTAATGTGGAAAAGACCAGGGAGGACCAGACTATATACTGGAGTAATGTAGAAAAGACCAGGAAGGACCAGACTATATACTGGAGTAATGTAGAAAAGACCAGGAAGGACCAGACCATATACTGGAGTAATGTAGAAAAGACCAGGAAGGACCAGACTATATACTGGAGTAATGTAGAAAAGACCAGGAAGGACCAGACTATATACTGGAGTAATGTAGAAAAGACCAGGAAGGACCAGACTATATACTGGAGTAATGTAGAAAAGACCAGGAAGGACCAGACTATATACTGGAGTAATGTAGAAAAGACCAGGAAGGACCAGACTATATACTGGAGTAATGTAGAAAAGACCAGGAAGGACCAGACTATATGCTGGAGTAATGTAGAAAAGACCAGGGAGGACCAGACTATATGCTGGAGTAATGTGGAAAAGACCAGGGAGGACCAGACTATATACTGGAGTAATGTGGAAAAGACCAGGGAGGACCAGACTATATACTGGAGTAATGTAGAAAAGACCAGGAAGGACCAGACTATATACTGGAGTAATGTAGAAAAGACCAGGAAGGACCAGACCATATACTGGAGTAATGTAGAAAAGACCAGGAAGGACCAGACTATATACTGGAGTAATGTAAAAAAGACCAGGAAGGACCAGACTATATACTGGAGTAATGTAGAAAAGACCAGGAAGGACCAGACTATATACTGGAGTAATGTAGAAAAGACCAGGAAGGACCAGACTATATACTGGAGTAATGTAGAAAAGACCAGGAAGGACCAGACTATATGCTGGAGTAATGTAGAAAAAGACCAGGGAGGACCAGACTATATGCTGGAGTAATGTAGAAAAGACCAGGGAGGACCAGACTATATACTGGAGTAATGTAGAAAAGACCAGGAAGGACCAGACTATATACTGGAGTAATGTAGAAAAGACCAGGAAGGACCAGACTATATACTGGAGTAATGTAGAAAAGACCAGGAAGGACCAGACTATATACTGGAGTAATGTAGAAAAGACCAGGAAGGACCAGACTATATACTGGAGTAATGTAGAAAAGACCAGGAAGGACCAGACTATATACTGGAGTAATGTAGAAAAGACCAGGAAGGACCAGACTATATGCTGGAGTAATGTAGAAAAGACCAGGGAGGACCAGACTATATGCTGGAGTAATGTAGAAAAGACCAGGGAGGACCAGACTATATACTGGAGTAATGTAGAAAAGACCAGGAAGGACCAGACTATATACTGGAGTAATGTAGAAAAGACCAGGAAGGACCAGACCATATACTGGAGTAATGTAGAAAAGACCAGGAAGGACCAGACTATATACTGGAGTAATGTAGAAAAGACCAGGAAGGACCAGACTATATACTGGAGTAATGTAGAAAAGACCAGGAAGGACCAGACTATATACTGGAGTAATGTAGAAAAGACCAGGAAGGACCAGACTATATACTGGAGTAATGTAGAAAAGACCAGGAAGGACCAGACTATATGCTGGAGTAATGTAGAAAGACCAGGGAGGACCAGACTATATGCTGGAGTAATGTAGAAAAGACCAGGGAGGACCAGACTATATGCTGGAGTAATGTGGAAAAGACCAGGGAGGACCAGACTGTATACTGGAGTAATGTGGAAAAGACCAGGGAGGACCAGACTATATGCTGGAGTAATGTAGAAAAGACCAGGAAGGACCAGACTATATACTGGAGTAATGTAGAAAAGACCAGGAAGGACCAGACTATATACTGGAGTAATGTAGAAAAGACCAGGAAGGACCAGACTATATGCTGGAGTAATGTAGAAAAGACCAGGGAGGACCAGACTATATGCTGGAGTAATGTAGAAAAGACCAGGGAGGACCAGACTATATGCTGGAGTAATTTGGAAAAGACCAGGGAGGACCAGACTATATACTGGAGTAATGTGGAAAAGACCAGGAAGGACCAGACTATATACTGGAGTAATGTAGAAAAGACTAGGGAGGACCAGACTATATACTGGAGTAATGTGGAAAAGACCAGGGAGGACCAGACTATATACTGGAGTACTGTAGAAAAGACCAGGAAGGACCAGACTATATACTGGAGTAATGTAGAAAAGACCAGGAAACCAGACCATATACTGGAGTAATGTAGAAAAGACCAGGAAGGACCAGACTATATACTGGAGTAATGTAGAAAAGACCAGGAAGGACCAGACCATATACACACCATAAACATGTTATCATGTAGCTGATAAACTGCTATGGTGTGATAACTTCCACTTGTTCTCACGTAGTTGCTAACTTGCACCCTTACATGTTACCATTTGAGTCATTTAGGAGAAGCTTTTATCCAGAGCGACTTACAGTAGTGAGTGCATACGTTTTTGTACTGGTCCCCTGTGGGAATCGAACACACAACCCTGGTGTTGCAAGCACCATGCTCTACCAACTGAGCTACACGGGACCTGTTTACATGTACCCATCTCTCTGTTTGTCTCCAGGTCCATGAGTCCAGCCCAGGCAGATATGTTGTTTCTGGAGAATGCCAAGAAGCTGTCTATGTATGGAGTGGATCTGCACCAAGCCAAGGTACACTTTACAATGTTCTGTAATAAACTGTCAATCTAGGACTTGAACAGTTCTATCTATAGAAGGAACTTTTTAATATATATTTTTTAAGAGCGGTCAGAAAAAGTAGTAAACTATCAAATCAAAGTGCATGATTTGGGAATAGATTTTTTATTTCAAAATTGCTGTCAAGCTGTCATCATCAAACAAGAGATTAATCTGTGCTGCTCAAAGTGTAGCAGAGGCTGCCTCCTAGTGGCATGCTGCTGCAAGTGCAGGAGTCACAATGATGGAAAGATGCCTATAGCGTCTATGATGAGGATATATAGAAAATATTGATAATCTTTACTGAATGTACTTTTTCTGCATGCTCACAGGATCTTGAGGGTGTGGACATCACGCTAGGGGTGTGTTCTGGTGGTCTCATGGTATACAAGGACAAGCTGAGGATCAATCGTTTCCCCTGGCCCAAAGTCCTCAAGATCTCCTACAAAGCGAAGCAGCTTCTTCATCAAGATCCGTCCCTCTGAGCAAGAACAGTACGAGAGCACAATTGGCTTCAAGCTGCCCAACTACAAGGCCTCCAAGAGGCTGTGGAAGGCCTCAGTGGAACACCATACCTTCTTCAGGTGAGAAAGCCACTCACCCTCAGTGATGCTGTGGTGAACAAATAGGTGGTGGGTAAACCGTGATCGCCGTTCGCGGTGAGTAAAATCATTTCCCTATACTTTCAGTTGAAAAAATGAATGGAACTATATATTGAGACTGTTTAGGGCCAAAAATAAGGGGTTAAATACATGTGTATATATAAAATAAAATAAAATAATACAAATCCTGATCTTTCAGAACAAACTTCCTTTTCATTTATTTTTTTTTGGGGGGGGACTATCTGTTGTTCCATGTAGTGAATCTGTTATTCAATGCGTTTGTATGGGATAATAGCAGAAAGGCCAAATACACATTTTCATCAAATAATTAATTAATAAAAAATATATATACTTCAAGGGGTCTTAAAATTCAAAATCAAATAGCAAAAATGATCCTTGGTATGACCTTCTTTAAAACAATTCCATATAGCTTAGTAGACCCCCCCCCCCCCATTCCCCCGGCTTAGACTGGGCTTAGACTGTAATGGGCTAATAATATTATCTTTAAGAACTAACAATCAGCTAAACAAAAACTAGACAGTCAGGGAGAATTGAAAAATCCAAAAACAATTCATTTAACAGTAGAGATTTTGTTATGTTTGAGCAAAAGAACACAGCATTAGCCATTGCAAAATGCATAGGATTGCAGGAAATTTGCTTTTAAATGGCAAAATATTCTCTCTGTTCCATTGCAGAATATGTAGTATCGTAGGAAATTTGCTTTAAAACTGCAACCTTTTTAGCTCCATGGCAAAATGTGTAGAATTGCAGGAAGTTAGCTTTGTCTCTTAGTGCCATGGAGAAATTTGTAGAATTTGAAGGAAATTGGCTCACAAATACAAAAGTTTCTCTACACCGCCAACATGGGGGCCTCTAAAATGTTCAGCTGAGCCAACGTGCGTTAACCCTCCACTACACCACTACACCCTGCTTCCAACTAACAAGTTACCCTTAACCACAGATCTAGGATCAGATTATCCTACAAACCCAATCCTGACCTTAACCATTAGGACGTTAAAACAATATCTGATCCCATATCAGTGGTTACGGGCTGGCAACTTCTACCTACTCTACTTCCTGGATCATCTGCCCCATAGAGGTACAATAAAATAGTTCTATTTAATTCTGTCATCTGCCCCCACTACTGCCCGGCAACAGGGGGGCATTCTCAGGTTACCAATCCCTCATGCCTTCTAATTGGCTAATTGGCCCCTGCAGCATAACCTTTCTGAGAGTAACTATATTAGCCATGATGGTAGTCTACCTCCAGCTACAGTGCCGTGACAAAGTATTTGCCCCCTTTCTGATTTTCTATATTTTTGATACGGAATGTTATCAGTCCTTCAACCAAAACCTAATATTAGATCAAGGGAAGCTGAAAAAGGAAAAAGAAGTATACTTATTTTATTTATTTCATTAACAAACTAATGCAACACCCAATTCCCCTGTGTGAAAAAGTAATTGCCCCCTTACGCTCAATAACTGCTTGTGCCACCTTTAGCTGCAATGACTGCAACCAAATGCTTCTTGTAGTTGTTGATCAGTCTCTCACATCGCTGTGGAGGAATTTTGTCCACTCTTGCATGCAGAACTGGTTGTAGTGTGATGGTTTGGGGATGCTTTGCTGCCTCAGGACCTGGACGACAAATGTCGCTGAGTTAAAGCAGTTCCGCATGGAAGAGTGGACAAAATTCCTCCACAGCGATGTGAGAGACTGATCAACAACTACAGGAAGCGTTTGGTTGGCATCATTGCAGCTAAAGGTGGCACAACCAGTTATTGAGTATAAGGGGGCAATTACTTTTTCACAAAGGGACATTGGGTGTTGCATAACTTTGTTTATGAAATAAATGAAATAAGCATGTAATTGTTGTGTTATTTGTTCACTCAGGTTCCCTTGATCTAATATTAGGTTTTGGTTGAAGATCTGATAACATTCAGTATCAAAAATATGCAAAAGTAGAGAATATTAGAAAGGGGGCAATAACTTTTTCACAGCACTGTACGGGACAAGTCAGTCATACAGGAGAAGCTCTGGATTAAGATGGTTAAGGTAACATGTGATTGGTCTAAATCACCTGGCAGTGTGACATTGGACAGACATTACTAAGCTTTTATTAAAGCTGGAGTTTGGCTGGCCCAGTGATGTGATTTATTGATTTATCACATCACTGGGCAAGCTATTATCATGACCTATGAAACCAAATCATTATAACAAGCACATAGTAGCGTGTCTAGAAACTGTGAGTGACTGTGTGATTCTTCTCCCCCAGGGTGTCTTCCGTGGAGCCCCCGTCGTCCCGCTCCAGGTTCCTGGCACTGGGGTCAAAGTTCAGGTACAGCGGCCGTACCCAGGCCCAGACCCGCCAGGCCAGTTCCATGATCGACCGGCCCGCCCCACGCTTCACACGGTCCGCCAGCAAGAGGCTGTCCCGCACCATCGACGAAGGTACGCGCGCGTTTGTGTGTGGTGCGTATGCGTTTATTACAGTATGTCGTTTTTGTGTGTGTGGGAATGTGTGTTCGTGCCAGTGCACACAACTTCAGGATCAGTCCCTCACTAACTTGTCTCACTCTTGTAGCTGGAGATGATGATCTCCAAGGCTCGCAGCTCTCTGCTAGCCCAAACAAGACCGAGGATGACGATAGGTTCCTCACTCTGGGGTCTGACCAACCCCAGCCCTTCTTTTCACCAGGTAGCCTATCAGGAACCGTGTGGATCATCATTGGAGTTTTGACTCAGCTTACAATGAGCAACCTCAGTTCGGCCTTGCTAGAGAACTACATGCTTTAGTTTTGAAAGAGCTTGATCTAACCCTGCGCTTCTGTCAGTCCTCTCGTCATCTCATTTGCTCCAACCCTTACGCTGATCTCAGGCCAGCTTGGGTCAACGTTGGTGACTCACCAAGGGCAGCTCAGAATGACCTGTCAATCAATCACAGCTACAGTTACATTGATGCTCCATTCACCTCTAACAGCTTATGACTGACTAACAGCAGCTTCAGAGATCTTGAGTCTTTTGCCCGTGTTGTGTTGCTTGTTAAAGAGAGCTTTCAGTTCTTTGGCCCCGTTGTGTTGCTTGTTAAAGAGAGCCTTCAGTTCTTTGGCCCCGTTGTGTTGCTTGTTAAAGAGAGCCTTCAGTTCTTTGGCCCCGTTGTGTTGCTTGTTAAAGAGAGCCTTCAGTTCTTTGGTTCATGTTGTGTTGCTTGTTAAAGAGATCCTTCAGTTCTTTGGTCCTTGTTGTGTTGCTTGTTAAAGACAGCCTTCAGTTCTTTGGTCCGTGCTTGATGATGGACATCATTGTGTCCAGGAGACTGCCGTTCCTGTTCTTGGAACTAAACGGCTAGCTCTGCAGATCTCAGAATTGCGTGGTAGTCTCATACTAACTTAATTTGCTATCTGCCTGCCAGATACATTGAATTCCATGTGCTTACTAAATCAGTGAGCGTTGCTCTGAAAGCCCCTGAAATGTTGACCTTCAGCTACTGACCTGTGGAGGGGAGCTTTTCCTTACTCTCTCCTCCATTTTAACCTCACAATTAACTCATACAGTAACACCATCACCTCATGTTCTATCAACAGACAGAGGGGGGAGACTTTCTCTGTGGAGACTTCCACTCAGAGCTGGGATGATGACAAGTCCGTCCAGACAGTCACACAGACATGGCAGGAGACTGAGACAGGCCAGACGGTCAGTCGGACGGTCAGTCAGAAATGGCAGGGATGGGTGTCTGAGGAACAGCAGCAGGGGAGACAGGAGGAAGTTAAAGAGGAGGATTGGTTTGTCCTGCTGGGTAGACGACCTTCCCTTCCCTATGTCCCCTACCCCATGATGAAACCGCCAGGTATCTGTTGTTAACCTCATTCTGTACCTGGTGTAGCTGTGGTATAGCTGATGTCACTGTGCATCCTCGCTTTGACAATGAATCCTCCGTTGAGGTGTGCTTTAGAAGTTGAATGTGATGGAAGGTGAATCTGCTAAGCTTGCCACCGGCCATGATTACATCTTTCAAGATGTTTCTCTGTCATGTATTGGCTTATATTTAATGTTGCTATCCTATCACTGGTGCTTGGCCCTCATTGGTGTAGAGCTGTGACACTGTGGTAAGTATGATTTGCCGATGATGCTCTGTTTGCAGTGTGCTCACATGCTACGTTATCTTCCTATGTGTAAGGGATCCGCTCAGTTCTAAATGTTTCTGTGATGTCCTCAGTCAAATACCGCTCTGCCAAGGTGGTAAAGGTAGCCAAGGCCGACATTCTACAGAGGCTGCTACAACCAAGGCAGGAACAAAGGGATGACTGGTTCATGCAACTGGACCACAGCTTTGAGTTTGCAGACACACCTCCATGTGAGTTCTCATACTACATACATTCACTACCTGTTGTACATTAGCACAGAAATATAGAGTTTTGCAGAACAGACACGATTGTCTGTCTGGTAGAACAGGGAATCGTCATTTCTGTCTGCAACATTCTGAACGTTTCACCTCACTGAATAGGCTACACTCCTGTTCTTCCCATACTGATAACCCCAATCTGCCCCTCCTCAGTCTCTCCCCCAGTCTCCCTGGAGAAGAAGGAGACTAGGCAGGAGAGGAGGGAGGAGGTGATCAAGAGGCTCCAGGGAGGAGTGTTCCTGGTGGAGAAGCTGAGGGAGGTGGAGGTGTTGGAGGAGAGACTGAGGGAGGTGAAGGTTCTGGAAGAACGGCTGCAGGAGGTGGAAGAGCTGGAGGAGAGGATACAGGAGGAGGTGGAGGCCAGGCAGCAACAGGAGGAGGAGGAGGGAGGGGTAGAACAGGAGGAGGGGGAGGTAGAGGCAGCAGAAGAGAATGTGGAGGAAGTAGATGAGTTGGAGGAGCAGATAAAGGAGGTGTTTCTCAAAGGGTTGCTGCCAGATGAGTCAGGGGAAGATGAGGGACTAAAAGAGGAGAGTATGGAACAGGCAGAGGAATCGGAGGAAGGGTGGTCAAATGTCATGAGCACCTCCTCTGTGGTTCGGAGAGTAGGGCGGAGGACCCAGAATAGTGTGACTATAGTGAAAGAGATGAGGCAACAAGAAGGAGAGATGGCGGAGGAGACAGTGGAACAGGTGGAGGTTTCAGACGAGGGATTGAAAGAGGGTAAAGGAGGTTTAGAGGAGAGGAAACGACAAGCTTTGAAGGAAGGGTTGCCAGAGGGGCTTGATGAAAGGAGAGGAGAGAAGAGGAAGAAGAAGGTGACTATAGTGACACAGGATGACAGTCTTCCAGATGAACTAGAGCAGAAAGCATCTGAGAAGTTGTCAGAGGACCAGAAAGGGGGGCATTTTTATAAAGAGGGACAACTTATGGTGAAATTCAATGAACTATTCGCGGCAGAGAAGTTAGGGTTACCGATAGTTACGATTCAGCAGAAGATCGCATACGAGGAGTGGCTCCAAGAACAGGAGAAGGTCAGGGAGGAGAAACAGGAGGAGAGAGTGGAACAGGTGAAGGTTTCAGACGAGGGATTGAAAAAGGTGGAAGGAGGTCTAGAGGATAGGATGCGGCAGATGTTGGAGGAAAGGTTGCCAAAGGGAGTTGAAGAAATGAGAGGAGAGCAGACTGTGAAGAAAACCAAGAAAACAGTGAGAATAACAGAAGGAAAGACACAGGATGATCGTCTTCAAGATGAGCTGAGAGCACACGAGAAGACATCAGAGGACCAGATTGGTGGTCATTTTTATAAAGAGGGGCAACTTATGGTGAAATTCTATGCACTATTTGGGGAGGAAGATCATTTGCAGCAGAAGGACACACGAAAGGAGAGGCTCCAAGAACTGAAAGAGGTGGAAGGTTTAGAGGAGAGGATGCGACAGGTTTTGGAGAAAGGGTTGCCAGAGGGGCTTGAGGAAAGGAGAGTTGAGAAAAGCAAGAAAATGGTGAGGATAGTGGAAGAAATGACGAGAACACAAAAGACACTGGAGGAAAAGTCATCAGAGGACATTTTGTCAGAGGAAAAGCTGGGAGATGGTTTCTATACAGAGGGGGAAGTGTTGGTGAAATTCAGAGAGGTGGTGGAGAGGGTTCAACAGAGAATCAGACAAACTGAGAAGCCCCAAGAAGAAGACGAGGAGGTAATGGAAGTGAATATGCAGCCATCCCAGCCAGAAGACAAGGATGATTGGGTTGTTCTGCTGGACAGCCTCCCACAACAGACCCTTTATAAGCCTCCAGGTACGTCCCATCAACCAATTTGGCTTTGCTTCTCCCCATCACCATGGAAACCGTCATGGAAACGCTTGCTTTACCACCACCCACACAATGGCCGACAATTCCATCTCTAACATTCCCTCCGCAAAACTAACCAGCTTGTGTGTTTTACAACAATTGCCATTTAAATAGAAAGAGAAACATTTGGTGCAGTATGGATTTGTGTGGCTGAGAGAACAGCTGTCTCTACTTTGTCAGTCATGCCAGTCGACTCAGCTCCGGTGCCTGTGGCCTCCACAAGATTCTCTGTGGTGTTAGTAGACACGGTCGAGCATAGAGCACCAGAGAGGGAATGCATTGAGGTGGAGGCCACACAGCAACAGCCTGAAAGGGGATTGGTGGAAGGACAGAGACCGTGGCAAATACAGGAAGATGATTGGTTTATGCTCTTGGACCTGGCTGATCGTGTTCCTTCAGGGATACCAACCACACCAGTTTCAGGTATGAAAAACTTGTGCCTCAATGATGAGTATTTTAGGGCTTGAAACAACTGTGCTTCAGTGACTGAATAGTCATCCAACTAGGCTTTGCACTTCAAGGTTCTTTATGTATTTTATGTATTAGCTTCTTTGGAAGTGCAAGTTCAGGTGTACGTAGAGGAAACCATCTCTTCCATGGTTAAAGTGATGACAGTAGAGCAGAGAGAGGAGACCACGGTGACTGTAGTGGAGGAGATGGAGTTACAGCAAGAGGAGAGACATCTGGAGCAGAAACCATCACAGTCACAGAGAGAGGTGGAAGATGACTGGTTTGTTCTGCTGGATGTTGTTCCCAGAGAACCATCTGTGATTCCGTCAGGTATTTCCGTAATTTCATGCACTGCTTCCCAGTCCCACCACAATATTAACAACATCTCCCCCGACCCTGTGCTTCATAAGCTGCAAAATACTTTAAGATAAGAATAACTAACAAGACATTTGACTATCCACCAAGAGAATGGCTTCAGCTACATTGCTTTGTGTAGTACTTTCAATTATCTTCTGTATCTGAGGAATGTGTGTTTGTATCAGCTTCTGTGGAAGAGTGTATTCCGGTATATACTGAAAAAAGCGTCTCCAGCGTCTCCTGTGGTTGAAGTGACGACAGTAGAGCAGAGAGAGGAGAGAAGGATGACTGTAGTGGAAGAGAAGCAAGAGGAGAGACGTCAAGAAGAATTTATACTTCCACCACAGCCATCAAGAGAGATAGACGATGACTGGTGTGTGCTACTGGATGTCATTCCCAGAGAAACATCCTATATACCACCAGGTACCCAATACAATTCAAGGCTTTGCTCGTCAGCCCCTGATCCCATCAAAATATACCTAACCCACCTCGCCAAACTTGCAGAGTAACCGTTACGCTTTTCCCATATGGAACTTTGGAATGTTTGTCCGGGAATATGGTCTTTGATGACATGGCTTTTTGTTAGCCCACACATCTAGCTGAATCTGAAGGGTATGTACTGTGTGTGTGTTTGTATCAGTCGCTCCAGCAGAGCCAACACTGGTTTCTCCAGATGTGGCCAGCCCTGTGGTTGAGGTAAAGGCTGAAGAGCAGAAGCCAGTGGTGGTTCTGGTGGAGGAGACGAGGCCACAACATAAACAGGAAGTAGAGGAGTGGCAGCGACAACCAGAGAGAGATGATGATTGGTTTACACTGTTTGATGATGTCCATGAGGAGCCGATCATTGTACCACCAGGTACTGTTCCTTCTTCATCGCCACAGTCTTTGTACATTTGCAGCTGTGTACATTTCCCAGCTTTGACTGAGAATAAACTATGGCTTTTGTAACTTTGGAGAACATGCTAAAGTCCCTAAACTAAAGGACTTTCCCCTGTCTGTATCAGTTGCTCTTCGTGAGCGTACTCCGGTATATCCAGATTTAAGCCAGACCACCTCCGTGGTAGAAGTGACAACCGTAGAAAAGAGAATCAAGAAGACAGTGACTATTGTTGGAGAGAGGTGGGGACAGCAAGAGGAGACACTCCAGTCAGAGATGATCATCTCAGAGCAGAGACCACCACCAGCAGCAGAGAGAGAGGAGGGAGATGACTGGTCTATTCTGTTGGATGCCGTCCGTGAAGAACCTGCTGGGGTTCCACCAGGTACCTTAGACATACAGTACTGCCAACAAGCAGACTAACCAAACCGACACTTTTGCTCTTGTGTGAATTAGGAATATGATTTTCAGTATATCCTGGTCAGTTATCAACGGGACCATCTAATAGTAATAGTGGTAATAATATCAAGCTCTCTGTGTACCTTTTTGCTTCAGTTTCTCTGGCTGTTAGCGATAGGGTAGACCCAGAGGTTGTGCCAACCAAAGAGCCGACCATTGAGCCTGAACCAAGAGTGTCTGTGGTGGAAGCAGTCAGATCATTTCCTGAAGGAGTTGCCCTGGAGGGTAAAGCAACACAACCGCAGATAGAGCTGGATGATGATTGGTTTTTGCTGCTGGATGTTGCCCCTAAAGTAGCAGGTACTTTGACCATTCTAAGCTTGCTGTTGGCCACTCCAAATACCAACCCATCCCTTGCTTCCAAAGGCTCTCAATTGCTGTGTGAGCCTGTTGACTATCCACAAAAGCTTTTGGCAAGGAATACACTATCATATTTACATGTTCTAGTAAAAGGCTTGCTACCTTGTGGACTGTTTTGTTGTGTTTCTGAGGGTTACTCATGTCTCTATCAGCTGCACCAGTGGTGGTGATTTACCCTGATGTGAGCACCACAGCTGTTACCGTGGTGGAGGAGACAGTGGAACAGAAACCACAGAAGACCGTGAGGATGGTGGAAGAGACTGTTAAGATGGAGGAGGGGCCTGTGGTAACACCTAGAGAAGTGGATGATGATTGGTTTGTGCTTTGGGACCCCGCTCCCTCCGAGATACTGACCACACCCACGGGTATTGCTGCTTGACCACCATCTGCCCCTTTTGGCTTTTTCTTTGGTAAAATGCTGAACCCAGATTGTGTATTACTTGACATTGACAAGCCTGTTATTCTTGTTTTATTTCAGCCTTCCCCATAGACAGAGAGGTTATAGAGCAGGTACCCCGGAGAACAGTGATTGTGGTGGACGAAACTAGGAAACCCCATAGAGTGGTGGAGGACAGACGTAAACAGGAGGTTGCACTGGTGCAAACACTGCCTCCCCAAGAGAGAGGGGAGGGTGATGATTGGTTCATGCTCCTTGAAGCCTCTCGTCAAGAGCCTGTGAAGATGCCAACAGGTACCCTCTGACCCTGACCGCATCATCCTAAGCTCTGTTTTGCTTCACATTCCCCATCAAGTTTGATGTGACATATTCCCTTATACTTTTTTATAATTATGTGTGGTAAAGGGTCTCTAATCAGATATGTGCAGCTTTGGCACAATCAGATTCTGCGTTATAATTTGTGAATGGTACGAGTATCATAGTCAAGTCTCCTGGGTGCTCTGTGTCTGTCTGTATCAGTTGCTGTGGTAACTAGACCTGCCCCTGTGGTTGACGTGATGGTGACGAGCACAGAGCCGAGAACCCAGAAAAGGGTGACGATAGTGGAGGAGAGGTGGAGAGAGGAGAGGACCCTGCAGCAGAGACTGCCTCAGACACAGACACAGAGAGAGGTGGACGATGATTGGTTTGTCCTGCTGGATGCTGCCCCTAAAGAATCAGGTACCCCCCCATCTCTTCAATCCCCTATCCCCCTGCTGTTCATGCTCATTTTAGCTGCAGACTGAGACTATCTAAAGACTGAGACTACTAAAAGACTGAAACTACCAAAAGACTGAAACTACCAAAAGACTGAGATAGATTGCAAAATAGTTGGGAAGAGATTTTTGACTTACTGATTCCATGGCATAGTGTTTATGAACTGATACGCAAAACGACGCCGGATTCAAAACTTAGAATTGTTCAATTTCAATTATTATACAAAAATCTTCCTACCAATAGAATGTTATTTATATGGGGGATACAATCTTTCCAGCTCTGCAGATTTTGCTGCAAAGAGACAGAATCATTAGATCATTTGTTTTGGTACTGTCCATTTGTAGCTTGTTTTTTGTCACAGGTCCAGGAATGGCTGAAGGATTTCAATATTTACCTGGAGCTAACCCTGCAGATAGCACTACTGGGTGATCTGAAAAGTCATAGTCAATCGATCAATAATATAATAATACTTTTAGCAAAAAGGTTTATTTTCAATTTACAATCTGTAGAAACAATGAGAATAGAAGGGTTCAGAACTTTTGTGAAACATCACAGTACAGTTGAAATATATATGGCAAATAGAAATCAAATATGGATGGTGTTAAGAGATAGATGGGAGGTGTTGAATGGTGCTGAAGGATGGGACTAATAACAACTAACAATAACTAATAACAACAAGATAACTAATGTAAAGCATACTGTGTCCATAATAAGTATATAGGTTATAGTTTGAGAGCTTTTGTGAAAGAGCACAGTTAGAAAGATATGGCATATAGAAGCAAACCAGATGGACATCATGAAAATGATCGGAGAGGTTGAGGGTAGAGGAAGTTCAGGAGGAAAAACAAACAAAATAGAATTATTGTAAAATTGACTGTGTCCATAAAATGTATATAGTATGTATAAGCTGGAAGTAGAGGCCTAAGCGTTGTTAGGGAAGGGGTGGTGGGGTTGGAAAGTAATAAAGGGAAATATATTTTTTTAAAGGATATGTACAGTTGAAGTCGGAAGTTTACAGTGAGGGGAAAAAAGTATTTGATCCCCTGCTGATTTTGTACGTTTGCCCACTGACAAAGACATGATCAGTCTATAATTTTAATGGTAGGTTTATTTGAACAGTGAGAGACAGAATAACAACAACAAAATGTAAAATCCTGCTGATTTTGTACGTTTGCCCACTGACAAAGACATGATCAGTCTATAATTTTAATGGTAGGTTTATTTGAACAGTGAGAGACAGAATAACAACAACAAATGTAAAATCCAGAAAAACGCATGTCAAAAATGTTATATATTGATTTGCATTTTAATGAGGGAAATAAGTATTTGACCCCTCTGCAAAACATGACTTAGTACTTGGTGGCAAAACCCTTGTTGGCAATCACAGAGGTCAGACGTTTCTTGTAGTTGGCCACCAGGTTTGCACACATCTCAGGAGGGACTTTTTTCCACTCCTCTTTGCAGATCTTCTCCAAGTCATTAAGGTTTCGAGGCTGATGTTTGGCAACTCGAACCTTCAGCTCCCTCCACAGATTTTCTATGGGATTAAGGTCTGGAGATTGGCTAGGACACTCCAGGACCTTAATGTGCTTCTTCTTGAGCCACTCCTTTGTTGCCTTGGCTGTATGTTTTGGGTCATTGTCATTCTGGAATACCCATCCACGACCCATTTTCACTATCTGGAAACAACAGTCTAAGCCTATAGTGAAGAACATTTGCTTCATCACATCCTGCAACATCGGTTAACTAGTACATCATACTTAAAACAATACTTTAATACACAAAATATCATTACAATAACTTTTAAACTTGTAGTTCTAGGTAAACATCCAGTCACAGTTCTTCGTTAGATTTTCACCGCAACCTTCACACATTAGAACTAAGAAAAGTTTCATCCAATCTCAACTATCTGAATAGTCGTCATCTTCCACCAAGCCTGGTGGGTCATATTCTTCATTCGGTTGGTCGGAGTCCGGGATTGGGCCATATCTCACCATCTGCTGTGATACTGCAATTCTCCAACGCCTTGCTCACCAACCCTCGGACACAGGGAATAAGACAACATCCACAAAGAACAAGTATACCCATAGAAGCTATAGCTGCACCCAGAATAGTTACAACAATAGTTTTCCATTTACCAAACATGTTATCAAACCAACCAGTCATTGATGTATTCACCCCCCAGTTCTCAGCCCATTCTTTACTTAATGCAGTGAGACCTGCCAGTGCTCTAGTTACTGTACCATCTGGGGCTGTATTGTTGGGGATAAACATACAACAATGACCTCCCACCATCTTGCAAATCCGCCCTTCTCTGCTAAAAGCATTTCGAGAACCAAACTATTCTGCAGGTCATGAGTGAGGTGGCAGATAGTTGGCCTGAGATTCTCTTCACTGCATCCCTTATCTAATTAACAAACCTTTGTAGATGTTTTTATCAATTGTAACCCACCAGAAAAACGTTGTTGTAAACCCTTCTCCAATTTGATCTGTGATTGGCATTACTTTGGTGTCTATAACATTGATAATCTCTGGGGTTCATGGTGAATTGGGGTGCCTTAGTATTATCCTTTTTAAGAGTGGTTATTTGAATATCAGAACAATTAGGTGAGGTTTGGTTTGATCTCAAATCTATCACACAAGAGAACATGGTCTGAGGCATAGGTGCAGTTAGAAGGGTTGGCCTACCTGTTGAACAGGCATAACAATTAGTTTGACCCAACACCCTAGCTGTGTAGTTCATCCACCTTACCCAGAAGTTCTCATTTGAAATTCCTTCTACTTCTCCTTGGTTCATTTCCTGCAAGAGGAAATATTCTACCCTTGGTGGTTTAGTGCTATTTAGGATTCCTTCTGAGGGCCTTCCAATGGGTATTAGACTAGTTTTTGGTACCTCTGGTGATAACATTAGATCTACCTGCTGTTCTGTCTCGGGGGTGGAAGATTCATTTCTCTCCTGAAAAATGAGCCTCACACATGTATTTGCCCCGATATCATCAACACAGACCCAATAGTTCCTTGCTATGTCATCTTGCATAATTGACTTTACCAATATCCCCAGTTCCGTTTTACATTTATCATGGGTTTGTTTAATTCCCCATCGGTGTACTGCGTCCATTCTATTCTCATAGTATGTTCCCCAGGTATGTTTAAACACCCTTGCCCAAGGACATGAACGTTCCCCAGTGCAAATGTATTTACCATACCTTCTAGGACCTAACTTTCTTGTACACGCCCCCTTCTTACCAAAGCCCCCAAAACCTCCTATCTCTTCATGGGAGAAGTTGAATGGTATCTTGAATCCCCCATCTTGTCCTAAACTGACTTTAACTATTAAAATAATAATTCCCCCAATAGTCTTTCTTGGTTTCAGTATTTCTACGAGATCGAATCAGTGCATCATTTCCCTGTTTAGGTTGACCTGGATTAATCCATAATATTATTAACATGATGATGCAGCTCAGAGTCCCCCAAAATCCCCAAAACCGCCATCCCAATCCTGTCCCTGACCCACCTGCCTGGTACTTCCCCATACCCACACCTCTATAAACCCCCCACAGTGATGAAAGGTCAGGGCAGGGTTTCTTCGTTAACAGAGTTTACCCCCGAACCCTAGTGGTTCAGTTCATCTCTTTATCTCCGTGTGTGTTCAACGGTGTTGGTATGTGGGCCTACCTTTTTGCAGTGGGTAATGTGGACCCAAGTGGCTCTCTCAGCTATTCTTATAGCGAAGGCAGTTACGAATAGGACTTGGTATGGTCCCTCCCAGCGTGACTGCTTTCAATCCTTTTTCCTCAACGATTGGATCCACACCCAGTCTCCAGGTTATATAGTATGAATCACCTTCTCCTTTAATTCTCCTGTAGGACACAAATTCTTAGACATAAGGTTAACGAACAATTTTCACATGTGTTCTGCTAGTGTATTCTCTAGTTCTATGTCTGCCTGTTCTGGTCCTGCCAACTGTGGCATTCTGTAAGGTATTCCAAACACTTTCTCAAAGGGGGATAACCCATCTTTATCTGGGGTTACTCTAAATTTCTTCCCTTTACTCCGTGATAACTCTATAAAATCAATTTCTAATTGCTGGAAGGGGTACTTAGCCGGAGGATACTCACCCTGAGGTGCCCTTTGTCTGCCCTGGTGATTATTTTGAGCACAGATAACACATCTTGAACAAACGTATTTTTTAATTTATTTTTATTTTTAAATAATTAGTAATCCCATATGCAACTAAGTGTTGTCTAATCTGCTCTACCATCCATCCCTCCCTTTGACACATGGCTCTGCCCGTGTGTCAATATTGCAGCATATCTAAACAGTAATTTCGGGAGAATTGGTAAGCTGTCTTTGACCCATATTCCTTCCTTATTTACTGCGCCTTGCTTCACTCATCTGTGAACTTCCTTAATTGGGGCCCTACTGTAGCTCTCTATAAGTAGATCTCTATCTATCGAAACGTCCTCTTTTGACAGCTGACTAGGAACAGAGAAGTGTTTTAACCCTGCTGACAACAGTTGATAATACCTCAACTTACTTCTATCCCGTAAAAGTAATCCAAGATTAGTACAATATACTAGCAACAGGTATCCCTCATTCAGGGAAAGCTCTCTCTCTCTCTTCTGTTATTTTATGGTTCGAATCATATATATTATTACCAAATTATAAATTTCTTCACACTTTTCACAGTACTATAAATTACCCTCAACTTGGTAAAATAAACTATCTTAAAGTCCTCCTCTCATGCCTTTAGAATTTACCAGTGTGGATGATCAATTAACACCAGAAAGTCAAAACAGAGTTCAGAGGCCATTGAAATCATTCAAACGAACTGTTCCATCCCATAGTATACTAAACATTACCATCATCCTAAATATTTCATAAATGTTACTTATCCCAAGTGTTCATTAAGTCCTCATGACATTTATTCTCATAAGAAATCATGTATACCCAAAACTCAGTCAAAACTGAAAAACTCCATAAAATTCACTGTGTGTGCTCCTTTAAGACTTATCACCTTTGACCTGTTGAAAACCCCCTAAAATCAAAATAACAAGGCTTTATAAACATCATACTAGGTGTGTTGTTTTTTATTTGAAAAACCTAATTGAAAAACAACAACCAAAAATAGCCAGGCCCCACTTAATTTGGTAGCTCCCTTTTATGACGTAAATACTGCCTAACTCCAAAATGTAGTGTTGGAGTATATTTGATGATGGGGATTTGTGTTGAATGAGAGGCTAGAGACTTAATAAAATAATAATTGGAATAATAATTATATATTAACTTGCTCACCCAAACGTAGACATACGTCATGGGTGAGACATAATTAATATAATATTGTACAAAGCCAATTTAGGGTTTCCACTAAATTTATCTCCATAGTATTCATATCCAATGTAGTGATTGACGTTCCTTAATGGAAACCCTAAATTGGCTTTGTACAGACTTTTACTAATATTCTATTTCTCACACTTGCTATTTTAATTCCTTCTGGTGTACACCCCTCCCTGTATTTCTTTATCCCGGATTATTTGTTGAACATTACTGTTCTATAATCTACTACAGGTTCTCTGAATACAGGGTAGTTTCTTTTGGTAATGGCCTATTACCGTGAATCGTTACGGACCCACCCTGAGCAATCCCAGACTGCCCCAATTAATGAATAAAGACTACTGACCTTATCCTTGCAGCCGAGATTCAATGTAGGTTTGGATTCCGTCACCGTCTCTGTCATTAATCAGGTGTCCTCTGGCCTGTCTTAACCCTTAATGTCAAAGGGCAGGACTTTCTATTTACGAATGTATCATTCGCCCGTCGACGGTTTTCAGAGTTACCTGGAATGACAGAGGCAGGTATTGGATTCCAGCTCAGAAGGACCAAGCTGTTATGTGAATTATTTCTCTGTGCGTCTCCCAAAAGGTTGTAAGTCTTTTGGATTTAAGAAACGGACAGAGTCCCGGTCTGCATAGTCAGAGATTTATTCATTGAGAATTCTGCCTTCACAATTTCAGAGTCCATCTTTTATACTCACACGTCATACAAAAATCCCTCCCCTCTTTAGGCGGGCTGTAGTTTTCCACTTTACAACTGCTCTCCTGACCATCAGTTCACACACACACACACACACACACACACACACACACACATGCATACACACACACATACATACATACACACACACACACACACACATGCATTCCTTAGTTATCACCGTCCTCACAATATCATGCACCATATTTCTTACTCCTTAAAAAGACTAACGGTTTCTCTCCTCCCTAAATTGTGAGGCCTCTTTATCTTGGTTTCTCAGTTGTCTGTAGACAGTTCTCCTTGTCCTTTGTTGTCTGGTCTAACTCTTACTCACATTGCTAAATAGTAGCTCAATGTCATAGTCTTTACTGGTCCTACACTCACACATTTTAACACATTTCACACAGTTTCAGGGTGTAATAATTAGTCATTAATAATTATTCTATCATTTTCCCATGATGTCAAGCAAAGAGGCACTGAGTTTTAAGGTAGGCCTTGAAATACATCCACAGGTACACATCCAATTGACTCAAATGATGTCAATTAGCCTATTAGAAGCTTCTAAAGCCATGACATCATTTTCTGGAATTTTCCAAGCTGTTTAAAGGCACAGTCAACTTAGTGTATGTAAACTTCTGACCCACTGGAATTGTGATACAGTGAATTATACGTGAAATAATCTGTCTGTAAACAATTGTTGGAAAAATTACTTGTGTCATGCACAAAGTACAGTGAGGGAAAAAAGTATTTGATCCCCTGTTGATTTTGTATGTTTGCCCACTGACAAAGAAATTATCAGTCTATAATTTTAATGGTAGGTTTATTTGAACAGTGAGAGACAGAATAACAACAAAAAAATCCAGAAAAACGCATGTCAAAAATGTTATAAATTGATTTGCATTTTAATGAGGGAAATAAGTATTTGACCCCCTATCAATCAGAAAGATTTCTGGCTCCCAGGTGTCTTTTATACAGGTAACGAGCTGAGATTAGGAGCACACTCTTAAAGGGAGTGCTCCTAATCTCAGTTTGTTACCTGTATAAAAAGACACCTGTCCACAGAACCAATTAATCAATCAGATTCCAAACTCTCCACCATGGCCAAGACCAAAGAGCTCTCCAAGGATGTCAGGGACAAGATTGTAGACCTACACAAGGCTGGAATGGACTACAAGACCATCGCCAAGCAGCTTGGTGAGAAGGTGACAACAGTTGGTACGATTATTCGCAAATGGAAGAAACACAAAAGAACTGTCAATCTCCCTCGGCCTGGGGCTCCATGCAAGATCTCACCTCGTGGAGTTGCAATGATCATGAGAATGGTGAGGAATCAGCCCAGAACTACACGGGAGGATCTTGTCAATGATCTCAAGGCAGCTGGGACCATAGTCACCAAGAAAACAATTGGTAACACACTACACCGTGAAGGACTGAAATCCTGCAGCGCCCGCAAGGTCTCCCTGCTCAAGAAAGCACATATACAGGGCTGTCTGAAGTTTGCCAATGAACATCTGAATGATTCAGAGGAGAACTGGGTGAAAGTGTTGTGGTCAGATGAGACCAAAATCGAGCTCTTTGGCATCAACTCAACTCGCCGTGTTTGGAGGAGGAGGAATGCTGCCTATGACCCCAAGAACACCATCCCCACCGTCAAACATGGAAGTGGAAACATTATGCTTTGGGGGTGTTTTTCTGCTAAGGGGACAGGACAACTTCACCGCATCAAAGGGACGATGGACGTGGCCGTGTACCGTCAAATCTTGGGTGAGAACCTCCTTCCCTCAGCCAGGGCATTGAAAATGGGTCGTGGATGGGTATTCCAGCATGACAATGACCCAAAACACACGGCCAAGGCAACAAAGGAGTGGCTCAAGAAGAAGCACATTAAGGTCCTGGAGTGGCCTAGCCAGTCTCCAGACCTTAATCCCATAGAAAATATGTGGAGGGAGCTGAAGGTTCGAGTTGCCAAACGTCAGTCTCGAAACCTTAATGACTTGGAGAAGATCTGCAAAGAGGAGTGGGACAAAATCCCTCCTGAGATGTGTGCAAACCTGGTGGCTAACTACAAGAAACGTCTGACCTCTGTGATAGCCAACAAGGGTTTTGCCACCAAGTACTAAGTCATGTTTTGCAGAGGGGTCAAATACTTATTTCCCTCATTAAAATGCAAATCAATGTATAACATTTTTGACATGCGTTTTTCTGGATTTATTTGTTGTTATTCTGTCTCTCACTGTTCAAATAAACCTACCATTGAAATTATAGACTGATCATGTCTTTGTCAGTGGGCAAACGTACAAAATCAGCAGGGGATCAAATACTTTTTTCCCTCACTGTAGATGTCCTAACCGACTTGCCGAAACTATAGTTTGTTAAGTGGTTGAAAAACAAGTTTTAATGACTCCAACCTAAGTGTATGTAAACTTTCGACTTCAACTGTATGTATATGTATGTGTATGTATATATACTGTATATATACTGTATGTGTGTGTATGTATATATATATACGGGAACAAAAAACATATGGGGATTGGAAGTGATGCAGACAATTACATTGATGGAAGTTACAATCTATCTGCAATATTAAAGCTGATCTACCCCCAAAGAAATTCGTTTTTTTTTTAAAGGATTGAGACTACCAAAAGACTGAGACTACCAAAAGACTGAAACTACCAAAAGACTGAGACTACCAAAAGACTGAAACTACCAAAAAACATCAGTTAATTTTGTCCTGCAATTCTATTTGGATTTCTTTTGTTGAGAATTGCTTAAGCAAAATGGTCTTGTACCGATACTTTAACGTTGCATGTAAGCTGTGTCTTCGATAAGAGCCCTGTTTGTGTGTTTGTATCAGTTGCTCTTCGAGAGCGTCTCCAGGTCTATCCAGACATAACGTCTGTGGTCAAAGGTCCAGCCGCTCAGCCCAAACCCAGAGTGGTGGTTGCTGAGGAGAAGAGACCACTGTTTGAGAGGAGGATTCTGGAGGAGAGACCAGCACAACCCCAGAGAGATGAGGATGATGATTGGTTTGTGTTGCTGGATAAAGAATCGGGTACAGGTACTTTGCGTCTTTAGTTTTTGCATCTTCAGTTTCTGCGTGCTGCCCTAAAACAATATGTTGATCTCACACCCGCTCTCCAACTTCAATTTACCAGAAATGTTTGCTGACTAACATTCGTCCAACGCTTTTACAACGTGGTTGTGCATTGTCATGGGATTTTCCCCTAAAAAAGACACTGACGAACCAATGGGTCTTTGGTTATGCTTTGCTTTTTGAAGAAATACATTTTTAGTTTTCCCTTTAACGGCTTTAGGAATACTATACCACAGTGAGGCATGAGCTTATTTACTCAATAAGTCAGGACAACTTCTTCCATTTGCATCGTTGGTTATTAACTCAATGAGTCAGAACAACTTCTGCCATTTGCGTCGTTGGTTATTAACTCAATGAGTCAGGACAACTTCTGCCATTTGCATCGTTGGTTATTAACTCAATGAGTCAGGACAACTTCTGCCATTTGCATCGTTGGTTATTAACTCAATGAGTCAGGACAACTTCTGCCATTTGCATCGTTGGTTATTAACTCAATGAGTCAGAACAACTTCTGCCATTTACGTCGTTGGTTATGGTTGAGAAGTACTGTCCATGCTTTGCTGCCCATTCTATATTGTGGACAGTTGCTTCTTACAACTCATCCAAGCTTTTCCCCTTGCTAGTCTCATTCTAGAATAGAATGAGCTGGCCCATGAAGGTACAGTATGGGCCCGAAGGCTGTGTGTGCGCTGGCCTCAGTGTGTGTGGAATTGAGTATGAGTTTGTTGTGTGTGTTTGTGTTCACAATGTTCTTCTGCGCTCTGTCAGTGTGTTTACCTCTCGCTACACTGGGTTTGATGGTCTCAGTGCACGCAGATCGTCTCACTCCTGCCCTCTTTACAACCCAATATCTAAATACTAACACTCCCTCTATCCTGTCTCTCTCCCTCCAGTGGTGGGCACCCACAAGGCCACCCGTCCGGTCAGCGCCCCAGTCTTTTCCCAGGCAGCCCTGATGGAGGCGGGGATCCCCATGGCCCCCCTGGACCTCCAGCAGCCCCAGACCTCCACCCCCATCAGGCTGCCAGCCCGCCAGGAGGACAGGAAGCTGGAGGTCACTATGGAGGCGGTGGACGAGGGCTCAGCCGAGGTCAAGGTACTGCAACTAAGAACTACAACCCTCCCGCCCTACGGGCCCTCCTCCTTCCCCTCACACACAAACCCTGTCCATGGCGGTAACGGAAAGACTGGTCTCAGCAGTGATATTGCTAAATTCAGTCACATAGTATTATTTATAAGAGAAGTATAATATGATGATTTGTCTATACTTAGAAAATAGAATAGCTGTGCATCATTTTTGTCCTCCATTGGTCACAGTAATGATAGTGTAACATACACTGATATAGACACACCTCAGATCACTAGTTCCTCAGATGGCTAAACTATGGACAGGGAGGATGCTCCTAGTGGAGGATTCTAACGTCATTATGCCTTCTCTCCTCCTCCCTTCCTGGGGTAACCAGTCTGAGCAGACGGACACTGAGGAGCCGGTGCGAATAAGGAAGGTCAGACCTTTGGCCTTGTCCCGACTCCTGCTTGTGCATTATATTAGTATTGTAGTGGCTCCACTCCCATTCTTACTTACACTACTGCCAAGTCTCCCATCCATAAGACTAACTTCACCCTCTCCTCATTTTATTAGCCTGGTTTCATTTGAATACTGCTCACAAACTACAAGGTCATTTGAGTTGACCTCATGTTCAAGTCAGACATTGGATATGACAATAGTATTGGTCATGTGCAGAGACTGAGATTACATATATGAGATACATTACATATGCTTTTGGTTTGTACAGACAGGAAGAAAAGTTAGGTTCTTTGAAGAATGAATGTTGAAAGAAGATTCCTCATTGGCTGCTGCATTTACATGCATGACATTAGACTAGGTTTTCATGATAACTAGTGTTTCTTTCATACTGTATTACTGCCTGACCCTTCACCTTTACCCCCCCAACCCTTCAAGACACCCACTCTAATAGCCCTGGCTTGGGTCCCCTGCTTTGCACACTTGGGACTCCAGGGCCCTTGTGGCCCCCAGAGGCTCCAGGCCACTCTGCATGCAGACCCCTCACCCTCACCACCCCCACTCCTTTAGAACCCCCCCAGCAACAATGCATGTCCACGTGGAACCTGTGAAACCCACACCTTTCTCTTTTTTTTGTTCTTTCATCTTTCACAGAAAAGAGCTAAGAGAACTGAGGGTGACTCAATTTATATCAGACATAGCCTTTTAATGTTGGAGGTTTGTATACCCGTTTTCTGGAGATCTGTCTCTATACGCTGTGTTTTCCTGCTCTTTGGCTACTGGCTGCTATAATACAACAGCATGCTTTGCATGTGGCATTACTGATTCACATACTTTGTTTTACATAGGCATCTTTGGTTTTGCTATTAGATGATTTTGACTGAGTAATCTCTCATTTGCTTTGTGTGTCGCGATATTAACTCTTAACACAACTAGATACTTGTTTCAGGGGAATGTTGTTGAGTAGGAGCTATCTCCTGATTTCTTCTCGCAAAGTATATGATTGGGATTGTGGTCTCTTCTCCCCAGACATCACACCATACACGTTCATACACGTTCCATGAAAGGGAGCCAGGAGTGTTTCATTTGTGGTATTTGTAGATACTGTTACTGATCGGCCACGTTATGCAGCTGAGATGTTGTTCCGTCTTCTAGCTAGGCCATTTGAGTGTTAGTAGAAGCATTACCAATACATCCCTGTCATGTTGTTTCAGCTTTGTCTCTATCCTCGGTATACAGTAGAAAAGTGCTTCATCTCCATACTTGATATAGGGCAGACGACCACCAACCTTCCCTCTCCACCGCTCCACCATCACATATCTTCCCACTCACCAGCTCAAAGCCTGTGTCCGCTATTTGTGGCCCTGTCTGAATCCAGTTTATGATGTCTCCCAGTCATATATTTATGCAGTTCCGAATAATGACTTGTAAGAGTACGCTCCACCGCTCTCATCGCCGTAAGAATCAGCCAGCCACAGAAACAGGTTGCCATGCTGCTGTCGCTCTTGATCTCTATGATTTGTAACCTGATCAGATTCTCTGTAGTGCTGCTCACTCGAATTGAACAGGTTGATTTACCAAGGATTTAATAAGAAGCTCTCAATGAGAGCTCAGAGAATCAATTATATTTTGAATCGATCTGATGAACTGAGCTCTGGCCTGCTTTAACGCTGTCGCTTTGAGTCAAATAGAACAGCAAAGTAACCTGCTGCTTGGTTGACATTGTTTATTGTCTAAACATGTTCATATGAGTGACATTAAAGTGCCCTTGTTTCTGACACACCTGTTTTCTCTCCCCACCTTCTACACATCTACTCTGTCACTCCTCTTCTCCACACCTGTCTTCCAAACCAAACGTTTGTTGTCATTTTCCACTCTCTCTCTCTCTCTCTCGCTCTACCTCTCTCTCTCTCCCCCCCCTTCTCTCTCCCCCTCTCCTCCCTCCACCTCTCCCTCCCCCCTCCAGGACTTTGATAAGCCCCAGGAGGATCTGATCAGGCACCATAGCAGTATCAGTGAGCTGAAGAGGAACTTCATGGCGTCTGTCCCAGAGTCCCAGGGGCCCACCGAATGGGACAAGCGCCTGTCCACTCACTCCCCCTTCCGCAGCCTGGGCATCAACGGACAGCCCCTGCCCGGTGCCGACGAGGGTGAGTACCGTCTCAGACCAGACACTGTCGTACCACACACCCCCTCCTCTCAGTTCCCTATAGTTCACGTCAGCTTCCCAGCTCTCCCATTCCACAGAGAAGGAATGGATGTTAGCAGTCAATGTTGGGGTCAGTTCCATTTCAATGCAAGTCAATTTGGGAGATGAGGAGAAATTGAAATGGATAGAAAACTGCTGATCGTCATCAGTGAGGATTTGGAAATGTGTGAATATATTCCTGAATTGACTGAATTGAAGTACCTCACCACACGTTTCCCTCTGTACGGCTCTCTGTTGTGTTCTCTAAAGTTGGATGTGTTGGGGTGGAGTACCACAACACCATCCCATGGTTGTCCCTTTTGTTCGTCTTGGTTTGTGTTGTTGCGATGCAAAGCACTTATTGCATGTCTTGACAAAAATGTTTCTGTATGAGCAAGGCCTTTTCCCTTTCAACCGGACCCATCTAGTCTATGAAAGGCTTTCTCTGTCATTACTACCCTACTAAAATGGAAAGTCTTCTGTTTGCATGGGCCAACTGAAGAGAACACCTTGTCAAGACTGATTGGAACAGATCAGTCTGTCTGTTCACCTTGTGGCCCAGTCCGTTTGAATGTTCAGCTGTTTGTTGTGAGGAAGTCACTTATGGTTTGGGCATGTGGTATGCACTGGCTGAGCCTATTGGTCAGGTTTCTGAGCCCAGCTCTGTCTTTACCTCCTCATTGGCTGTCCGTCGGTCTGACGCTCCCCTCAGTGCATGACGCCCAGACCAGATTGGACAGAGAAACTGCATGACCCTGTGACGACCACTCTCACCTCCTCCTTGCACGTTTCAACTTGAAGATCATGACCCTGGAGTAGAAGACTTGACCTGTGTGCTCATCCTCTGCTCTTCTTCCCCTCAGTGCTGTTTTCTGCTTGATCTCCTCCATCCTGACTCCTTCTCCCAAATACTGCCCCTCTTTCCCTAACTCCGCTTTCCCACACTTCCTTTTTTTCTCACTTTGCTTTGTTCTTCCGTGATACTCCTGTCCCCAAACCCACAACTGAAGAGTCTGAAGGCCCACAGGTTACCCATAACCACCTAGTCCGACTCAGACAAATGCGTTCTCAATTCTTCTTCTCTTAGATCTAGTTTACCATGACACAGCTTTGCATAGCCTTCCTATCCATCACCCTACATCACAGACATTTCAACATCCCCTACCTCTCTCATCTCTCTCCCCCCCTACCCTCTGCCCCTCTCCACCCTCACCCTTCTTCCCTCAGTTCGCCATCCGCCTTCCCCGTGGCCCCCTGCAAGACTTCTACTCTAAGCGCAGCTGAGGTGGCATCCTGGGGGCGTCCCGAGTCAGCCCAGAGGGAACCTCTGCTGCTACATCATCATCCTCCTCTTCTTCTACTTCAGAAGCTGCTTCCTGTCGCGTGACTCTGGAATCACAACTTACTTCCTGTGTGTCTTGCTCAGTTTCCCCCCCGACTCTTCCTGACAACTGTTCCTACTGACTGCTGTTCCTTCCTAAAAAGTTGAAAGACTTGACGATGAACCCACTTCTGTTTTTGTATATCTGATTATCTGGACTAGACGAGGTGCGTCTGACAATGACAGTTGACGGTGGCTTTTTACAGTAGGAACAGTTTTGATATGTGCAGGTACCACTAATAGAACCTGGTTTTCTACACACCCAGACAGATGTCAATGTTGTCATATGTCATAGTAAGATGAGTTAGTGGCGTGTTGTGGTATTTGATGTATGAAGTCTTTTATAGAAACACATTTAGCCAGCACTGGTGGACATCTAAATTGTATATTTTAGTATACCTCATCACAATTCACTATGTTGTTTTTTGTATGCACATCTATCTAATACTGACGAGGTGACTTTGGGGCAGCTTGTTCAAATGTTATGGTATACATGACCTATGTTTCGTTCACTGGTGTTTGGTAAAACACTCTTGTCAACTGCAAGAGATTTTGTCCTGCTGCATACCCTTTTGACAATCAATTTTGACCCAAAAAAATTCAATAAATTCTTGCTAAACATGTTTGATCATGAGAAACATTGTTTCATTCCCTACTGTTGTTCACACAGTGGATATATGTGTGCCTTGTCTTTCTTTTAGAGTGTGTGCATTACTCCTCCTATAAGGGAAGAGTTCGACACTAAGGCAGCGCTACAGCAGGAGTCCAGCAGCACTGTAAGGCCATCGGGGGGGCCCAGCCCTGCTAGGAGCACAGAAACTGGGCCTTATGGGGTTGACTCCAAATTCCCATGATGCACCAGGGGTGGTGGGGCCATGTGATCAGGGGGATGAGGAGGAGCGTGTTAGCTCTGGGATCACCACCAGCCACGTACCCATCGTTGAGGTGGAGAGGGCACAGCTGCCCCACTCCTATCAACTCCAGCGTACAGTGCTGGAGGAGGAGGAGGAGGAGGAGGAGGAGGAGGAGCCGTCAGACCCAGGGTCGAGGGGGGAGCAGTCTGGGAGGATAACTGGAGCCTTCCACACCTCCTATTTCGTGAGCGGTGTTCCCCATGTCATACGCTGTTTCCAGGTAGCCCTTCCTCTGCCTTGACCAGCTCCTGTTGATAGACTCCTCTGCCTGTCCTCTGCTCTGTCTGGGTACAGTGTACACTCACCCTTCTGCAGCATGGCTACAACTATCCAGACAAATCCAAACTCTAAACACTGAAATCTATACTGTATTCATACTGGTGTTGGTCAGGATGGTTGAGTTCTGCTAGAGCCGGTTGCAGAGGCGGTGCACAGTGATGGGGTAAGGGAGTGTTTTCTCTGGTGTTGGGGGCTGATGGGAAGAGACAATGATCAAGTCTCTATTCCTCTCTGACACACACACAATATGAATTGTCTTTCTCTCTCTGGCCTCCTGGTGGTGGAAATCTTGGTGAAACTGGAATGGGGAGTAGGAATGAGGGACCCAATCAGTTGTGAATGAAAAGAGAGTGGTGTGGTTTAAGTGTTTTTAATGGGGAGTGGTTGATGAAACATTGGAAAATTACAGCTGTGCCATGTTCAATTGGGCACAACCAATGATTTCTATAAACACTGGACACATAACATAATGTAAGGTTCAGATATAATGATATGATATAAGGCTATATGCCTGTTTGACATGTATAGAGGAAAGAAACCATGTCTGCTCCTTTCATGACATGTCCATGTGCAACGTTCAGTAAAACTGACCGGAGTGTGTTCTTCCTCCCCAGCCCCCTCTGGTGCAGACCCAGACGGTCACCATCACAGACGTGTCCAACTCCCTTCCTACCGACGTCTCCACTAAGGATGTCCCTATCATTCAGACCCAGACAAAGACTATCACCTACGAGTCTGCAGAGGTAGCGACCCCATGATAATAAAGATGATGGTACAGCTGGGGAACTCTGAGCTGTGGTTGAACTTCAACTACCACAGGGTATAATCAGGGCAGTGTTCAGGGATCTATTCATGGCATTTCTTTCTGAAACGTTCAGTACAGTGCACCGTCTTTAACGCTACCCATGACTGAGTTGTTGCCATGGAGCCATTCATTTCCTGTTTGTTTCCTTTCTCAGGTGTCAGTTGACGGGTCAGACGGGGAGAAAGAGGCCACAGCACTGAGCAGCATTCAGACCATTACCTCAGAGACCAGCAGGGAAACCAGTGGCACCTCCATCACTACCACCACCACTCACATCTCCAAGGTAAGGGCACACCATAGACCACACACGCATGCACATGCGCGCACGCACACACACACACACACACACACACACACACACACACCCCTCATCTTTGTCATGGCCTCTGACTATTTCTCTTCTCCCAGGTGGTGAAAGGAGGAGCGTCAGAGACCAGAGTGGAGAAGAGGATCGTCATCACTGCCGACTCAGAGGCTGACCAGGTACAGTACAGTACAGTGTAGTATGAAGGCTCCTTCTACACACGCCAAGGCCTGATCAAGCACAATGGTTCTCTGTGACACACCTTTGTCATAAGGTGTACAACAATCTAGGTGGAGGTTAACTGAAGCTTTGTCTCCTGTAGGGAAGCGACGGCGGAGCAACAGCAATGTGATTCAGCCCAACACACAGTCAGAGAGCAGCCCTCTGGATCTGATGCTCAAGACACCAGAGACTTCTAGTACAGGGGACCAAATGACTAACCTCATTATCCCAGAGCCACTCCCACCTCCTCAACCCATACTGACATTGTGTCCAGACTGGTCCCCTCTAGAACCACTGTGGTTACATCCCAAATGGCACCCCTTATTCTGTATATAGTGCACTACTTTTGACCAGAGCCCTGGTCAAAAGTAGTGCACTATAAAGGGAACTATGGTGCCATTTGGGACGCATCCTGTGTCTCCCTGCCTAGTGGGATATGAACAGGCCAGGGAGAAAGCCTATCGTGTCCTCTCTTTCCACAGTGCTGTTCTGACTGCATGGTGGCTTCATTTTGGTCTATTCCACTCAAATCTCATATTTCGCCAAATTACTCATTTTTTTATTGTAGTAGGAAAGATAAACATACCTTTTTCAGTTCTAAGATCATTTAGGTAATTTGCTTTTAAATGTTTATTTACAACATATTTTTCTGTTGTTTTTATTGCTTGACAACTACTGTATAATTCAGTTTAAAGGTAGATTCAGAGATATGACGTAGATGCAAGTAAACAGCATAGTGGGTCAATTTCCGCAAAACAACTAAGAGCATTGAAGCGCGAGGCTCAACTTCTCCACTGTTTTGGTGCCCTGGCTACCACGCTGTGAACAGCGTGAAGCGAACCCATGCACATGCGCAGATACTGTGTGAGAGCAAAGTCGTGCATCTCGCTCATCTCAATATCTGCGGTGCTGCTCGTGGCAAAATCATTTCACTGAGTCTCCCTTTAACCTGCTCATTTTTATATAAATCTTTTCAACTGAGCTTTTTAAGTAATAACATTATCAGACTTCTTCAATCAGATTTAAGATGCTGGACAGAAACTATAGTTATTTTTTTGAAAGGGAGAACTCCTTTGAGTTTGTTTATGTTTATAATTGAGGAATATTTTTTTAATTGAATATTCAAATTGAAATTGCATACCTCACTTAAAAGTATTGAACAAAGATATTGCAACTCAAACAACCATGCCTGTTTGGACTGCTGTTTGGATTTGTTCTCTGCTCAGGTAAAATATATCTTTCTTAACCAGCCAAGTTAACGTGTAATACTACTAGGTCATGCCACGATGACCCTCTTGTTATAAACTTTGACGTGATGACAACTATCTATTTTGAAATGTTTACTCTATTTTATAGCATTACGGCTTTTATAGTATTTGTACAAAATGAGGTTTTTAAGTTATTGAAGTTCATATCCTACTCAGTGGTAGCTTCTCATATCAACACTGTCTTCTTTTCTACACCTTTTGGGAGTTCCCATGTTTCCCAGGACGTATTCTGCCTTGTGTTTTTGCTTCCTCTTTTAACCCACCAATGAGTATCTAGGACTATCCCATGCGGTCTGATGTGAGTTTAATGGAAAGTCCTGCCGTGTTTTGTCCCCTTAAAAATGATTTTCGATAGAAACGTTATTGATTTTCAAAGCTGTTGTTGATTTGATGAAACATCTAAACAATGCTTTGGTCTGTTTCTCAGGTTTTGTTATGTCTTTATCAATACAGCAAGACGAAAGCCCTCTGTATGATTGTGTGAAGAATGTTCAGTCTTAATGTACATTCTAGCACTGCAGATGGGGCCAAATGATACTCAGCTCTTAAACACTGTAGTACATGTAGAAGATTTATCACTATCAAAAGGCAGCTGTCCCAGTGTATGTGGCTTTTGCTTTCATATAGGGGGCACATTTTTGTCTTTTTGTACATGTTCTACCATCATTTCTTTGTAAAGTAGGGACTGTTTAACGTGATTCTTTGTACTGGGATGTTTTTTAAAACACGAGCCTGTTTGCAGGCTTTTAGACACATTAGTCACAATATGTTGTTCAAACAATCACATTCATAATCATCCAAGTTTGTAAAGCTTTTTTACCACTTGTTTAGAGTAGATTCCTCTATCACTTGCTGTACCCTGTCCTTTTGTAGATCAAATAAAGATGTGTGTATGAGAACCCTTTTAGAGAACGACAATTGGTAGCAACCTTTCTTCCCCTCTGAAGAAGTTTGTGAAGGTGGAACAAACTATTAGCTAGAAGGACCCCCTTCAGAGGGCATAAACTAGAATCTCAGCACAGCGAAACCCTTCGTTTTTCAGATTTTTAAACATATTGTTTGCTTTTCTGTGACACATTATATCCCTGTCTTAATTTTTTTTATAAACTTCAATAAAATCTGAATGAATTATCAAGTGGTGTGTAGTGTCTCTGAGCATGATGATTTCCAGGTCACAATAAGAACATTTTTAAATAAAAGGTGACTAATAGAATTGTAAGAAATAAGATTTTATTTAAAGTTCTTAATTCCAGATGCTTGCATACAGAATTCAGTAAATCAATAATAGCATTACCACTGGAATTCTAGATTGAAAGAAAAAAACAGTATAATCTAAATGTAAAATGTAGTACCATAATGTAAACTCGGTGTAGCTGGAGGTTATCAACATGAAATAGACATCCACCTGTGTGTTCAATACCACTTAATATTGTAACAGACCAATGCAACAGAAACCATGCGTGTCATTTAGTGTCCAGACAAGAGACAACTCTGCTCTTTCATCATCTGTCATGGACATGTTTACGACTAATGATGGCTTAGTGGCC